>NC_072734.1:6143074-6321286 GCF_026930045.1 Uloborus diversus
CAGTAGAAGACCGTTATAACGCCGACCTATATAACGCAATTCTCTATAAAACGCACAACTTTTCAGAAGTAAACAATATGTTTTTGAAGTTTAAAAAATCCCTCTGTTTTGCTTTGCAAGCATAAAAATTGTAAGGCAAATTAAATTTTGAAACAGTTTTTCATCTTTCCATCTTAGTTCAAAGCTTTTAAGGGAAAATTAGTACTTACAGTAAATAGAAAATACCAGATGGCTCTTGAAAATGCAGCTGTTATGCAAACCATGAAGCTAGCAGAAGTGAGGGATAATGCACTTTTTTTTTTCATTGTGAAACATATTTATTTGTAAACTAGTGGCACCCGCACGGCTTCGCCCGTAATAGAAAAATTAAAGGTCTTTTGGTTTGCCTGTATATTTACAAATAATGTATGGTGAATTTTCTCGCCAATTGGCTTGTACCGACGTTACAGTTCCACGTTATGATAATTTCGTATCTCGCCAATTGGCTTGTGCCCATGTTACGGTTCCACGTTATGATAATTTCGTAATTTATGATATTTTTTTTTCTTAAAATTGGAATAAAAAAAGAACCACATCGAATTCTCGAAAAATCGCTTCGAGGTGCACACCCCCATGCTACAAACTAACTTTGTGCCAAATTTCATGAAAATCGGCCCAAACGGTCTAGGCGCTATGCGCGTCACAGACATCCAGACAGAGAGACTTTCAGCTTTATTATTAGTAACTAGTGGCACCCGCACGGCTTCGCCCGTAATTGAAAATTAAAGGTCTTTTGGTTCGCTTGTATATATTTACAAATAATGTATGGTGAATTTTCTCGACAATTGGCTTGTACCGACGTTACAGTTCCACGTTATGATAATTTCGTATCTCACCCATTGGCTTGCGCCCATGGTACGATTCCACGTTATGATAATTTCGTAATTTATGATAGTTTTTTTTTTCTTAAAATTTGAATAAAAAAAAAACCACATCGAATTTTCGAAAAATCGCTTCGAGGTGCACATCCCCATACTACATTCTAACTTTGTGCCAAATTTCATGAAAATCGGCCGAACGGTTTAGGCGCTATGCGCGTCACAGACATCCTACAGATATCCTACAGACATCCTACAGACATCCTCTGGACAGAGAGACTTTCTGCTTTATTATTAGTAAAGAAGAGTAAAGAAAAGATAAAGAAAAGATAAAGATAACTAATTGTAATATTGGTGCTTTAATACTCATTGAAGATAAAACTCATTCTAAAGTGCTAATATATAGATATATTCTGAATATTAGTTTCAAAACTTGTGAAATGATCTATATAACGCAAAGACCTGTACAACGCAAAAGCGCTGGTCCCACGGTGTGCGTTATAATGGTCTTCTACTGTATTTACTCATTAATACTCTAGCTTCCATAGAACTTTTCACCTTGTGGCAACTATTTAAATTGAAGGTTTCTTTTCTTTTCTTTTCTTTTTGCAAAGTAACTTCCTCCCACCCCCACCCCCAATAAATAAGATTCGATATACCAACTGATGCTGTGAACTCCCGTTACAACTAACTACAAGGTACCGCAAATTTTGTTCGTTGTAATGGAACTGAAGCAATGTAATGAAAATTAAATCGGGACTGGCAATTTATTTCGCTGAATTGCAAATCGTTTGTAACAAGATTTCACTGTATAATTTTTTTTTAAAACGTCAAGTTATTCGAGCCGTTTAATTTTTACTTCCTTTTACAAAAAAGGAAGTAATGTATTCGCGAAAAAAATTTCACTCAAAATTCGGCCTTAATTTCCAATTTGCTCACCCTCGAATGAATGTTGAGTTTTTTTTTTTCAACCCGACCACACGCGAATAAGTGCCTAAGAACATATAAACACCCGAAAATATCCATTTTGAGGATTCCCGAGTTAATTGCAACGAGTTTTTCTCGTGACGTCTGTATGTATGTATGTGCGTCTGTGTGGATGTGCGGATGTATGTCGCATAACTCAAGAACGGTATGTCCTAGAAAGTTGAAATTTAGTACGTAGACGCCTAGTGGGATCTAGTTGTGCACTTCCCCTTTTGGTTGCATTCGGGTGTTTCTAAAGGGGGCTTTTGCCCCTTTTGGGGGGAAACCGTTGTTAATTTCAATGTAAACTCAAGTGGTGTTATAATTTGGAAGACACTTGGAGATATATCGCCAGTATTTTGGTCGCCAAGTTTTGTCAAATTTGGCGATTTGATTTTTTTTGAGCAATCACGATTGCTTATTGCTTTCATTTGACTGTTTTTTGACGTTCCTTTGATTTTTCCCACCGCCACCCTCTGCACCATCACCGTGGACAGGTGGGCTCCTTACGATGCTGCACCTATAGCGAAAGCCGTCTCCAGGTTGCATCCATGTCCTACACACACGCGCATACATACACACACATACACATATACACACATACACCTACACACACAAACACATACACACACAAACACACACGCATACATACACACACATACACACAACTACCCACACATTCCTGCCTGCACACAGGCACAAACACACGTGCCTACACACACATACACATACCCCCCCTCACACACCCAAACACACGCCTACGTACACACACTCGTGATTGCGAAAAACATAATTTGAATTCAAGATGTCAAAATTCAAATTAATTTTTTTTTTAATCTGGTTTCAATTCGGCTACTGTTGGTGATATTTAGAGAGTAAACTATTGAATCACATTAAAACTGCCAATAATGAGAAAATGACATTAAATTGGAGTAAACGGAAGTCATGTGATGCACACATCAGCTCGTTTTATTCTTGAAAAGTCAATCTCAAAATGAAATTGTCCTCTCAAGGCGCTCACGATATTTTTTCTCCAGACGGTGGAAACGCGTTTTTTTTTACTGTAACTTTTTTTACTGTAAAATAATCCAGCAACTAAATTAAGCAAATCCATAAACAGCACAAAAACTTCCATTAATGTGACTTTGTGCACAAATTCAAACCATCGCCAAATTTTACTACTTATTTTGGAAACATTACGGATGAAATTGTTCAGCGCCATTTTATGGTGATCAAAAGTAATTTAGCATATGGCGACAATATCTCTTTAACAAAAATTAGTAACATACCGTTTTACAAAGTAAGGAGGGGGAGCATTATCCAAGGTATCCCAAAACGATTCCCGCAAATTCGATAATATTTTTAAATCGCACCTAGAACCCACAATAATTGAGATTTTCCAAAATAACTAAAGCAAGTTTAAGGGGATCACGGGCGCGCGGCTACATTTTTTTAAACAGTTCGTTCTTCAATAGACATACAGAGAAGGTAAGACTCCATGTAAAAAAAAAAAAGTATTAACTGATAAATCTTTTTAAACATGTGAAGTTTAATTTCACATATTTCGGAAATTCTTCAAATTTGTATACGCTTAAATTTCGTGTTTTCGTTTCTAAATGAATACTATTTTGCTCTTTTTACATACTGCTACTTTAGTTTTATGAGTAAGGAAGAAGCCAGATTTTAAGTCACGTCAAAAAGGTGTGTTTTACGTTCTTTCACTTAAAACAGAAAACAAATGCAAGTAACGATTGTTTCTGATAATTATTGCTAACCCAGGCAACGCCGGGTATTTTTGCTAGTAATTGTTATAAAAAATAATAAATACTACATGAACAAGCACACAAATGAAAACTAATAACTACTCATGACAAAATGGAAACGAAAAGCAAGCGATTCGGAAGAGGAAACTATGGAGAGAAAAAAAAAATGGTATCAAAAGAGGAAACGAGAAGCAAAACTCGATTTTCCTTCCGGACTTACAACGGTGAATGGCAGCATTTAAAATAAAATTCAATAAATCGAAATCTTACAGAAATAGCGAATTATAAAAAAAGTCGGCAAGTGGATAAAATGAGGTTAGTTTCCAAAGCAAATGTCAATGATGTCATTGAGATAATCCGCATCCAAGGTTATGGTGCTAGTTAACTAACATAAATTTTTAAAAACGAATAAATAAAAGTCAAATCTGACAAATTAAAATTTGTCCGGGCATAAATGTAAAATGCAGCCGGGTGTTTAATCTGCGGTTCTATGCATAAATTTCAGTTTGCCTTTTCAGATCTTTTATTCATCTTTACTAAAAATAAAGCTGAAAGTCTCTCTATCTGGATGTCCAGAGGATGTTTGGATGTCCGTAGGATGTCTGGATGTCTGTGACGCGCATAGCGCCTAGACCGTTCGGCTGATTTTCATGAAATTTGGCACAAAGTTAGTTTGTAGCATGGGGGTATGCACCTCGAAGCGATTTTTTTGAAAATTCGATGTGGTTCTTTTTCTATTCCAATTTTAAGAACAAAAATATCATAAGATGGACGAGTAAATTACGAAATTATCATAACGTGGAACTGTAACATGGGCACAAGCCAATTGGCGAGATATGAAATTATCATAACGTGGAACTGTAACATGGGTACAAGTCAAATGGCGAGAAAATTCATCATACATTATTTGTAAATATACAGGCGAACGAAAAGAACTTTTAATTTTTCTATTACGGGCAAAGCCGTGCGGGTATCACTAGTATAAAATAAAATTCAATAAATCGAAATCTTACAGAAATAGCGAATTATAAAAATGTCGGTCGTCGATAAAATGAGGTTAGTTTCCAAAGCAAATGACAATGATGTCATTGAGATAATCCGCATCCAAGGTTATGGTGCTAGTTAACAAACATAAATTTTTAAAAACAAATAAATAAAAGTCATTTCTGACAAATTAAAATTTTTACAATAGAGAAATGCAGAATTGTGTTTAATCTGCGGTTATGCATAAATTTCAGTTTTCCTTTTCAGATCTTTTATTCATTCAAAAATAATACTAATGAGTAAAGACGCGGACTCGCCATTGGTGATTGTATTTTAAGTTTCAATAAAATACATGAATAAATTAACAATAAGCGATACATAAATGTTAAAAGGGGGGGGAAAACCCAGGGTTTTTTTTTTTTTTTTTTCCAGTTAGGTTACGTCAAAGACATTATTTGTCTACTCCCGAAAACACTGCAAAAATATCACAAACGCGGTTTTGCAGCATTACGAACCATAGAGTTTAGAACCAATTCAGCACATCCAAGATTTTTTTTTCTTAAAACTTAATTTTTTTTTTTAAAAAGCGAACTTTTCATTCACAAGATGTTTCCATTCATTGGTCGAACAGCAGAACTGTGATTCACAGCAACTCTTTTAAGTCATGTAAAGTTAAAAGAAAATTGAAACATCAAACCTTAAAAATAGGAAAAAGCGAAAAGGAGGGTATGAACAGTGTTGCCAGATTGGGGGAGTTTTCCCCAGTTTGGGGAAATGTGGTGCTCTCTGTTGAAATGGGTTTTGAGGGGAATGTTTTGGGGGAAAATTTTTTCCTTGGGGAAAACCTGGGGAAAAAATATTTTTTTCGTATTTAAATTCGCGTCGTTGACATCTTGGTAGTTACATTGTTTGTATCAAACAGCGTTGGTTTAGCTTTGCTCAACTTTATGGAATTCGCATTATGTGAAATATTATGCTACGGAATTCGCATTAATAGTTCTGCGTGAGTAACTAGTTGATACGTGAAACAGGCAAAAATAAGTGTGATGAAGAATGTTCTTAGATAAATATATACAAAAGTCATAGTTTAAACGTACACACAGAAGCAGAGTAAGTAAATGCGTGTAGAAAGAAAATATTTGGTTATTTCTTATCTTTCGGTCAGGCGCTTGTATTTATGACTAGTGGCATCCGCACGGCCTTGCCCGTAGTAGAAAATTAAAAGGTATTTTGGTTCCCCTGTAATGCATGATGAATTTCTCGCCAATTGGTTTGCCCACGTCACGGTTCCGCATTACGATAACTTGGTAATTTTTGTCCATCTTATGAAAATTTTGCTCGGGAAAATGTTCGTAAAATTGGAATAGAAAAAGAACAAAATAGAATTTTCGAAAATTCGCTCAAAGGTGCACACCCCCGTGCTACACACTAATTCTTTGCCAAATTTCATGAAAATCGGTCGTACGGTCTAGGTGCTATGCGCGTCACAGAGATCCTGACAGAGAGAAAGAGATCCGGACAGAGAGACTTTCAGCTTTATTATTAGTAAAAATAAAAAAAGAAAAAGATAAAGAAGACAAAAAAAAAAAAAAAAAGCGAAAATGGGAAGAAAAAAAAAGTTGGGGAATTTCATAAGAAAATTTGGCTATTTGGGAAAAAAAATTTTTTTTCAAGAGACAAAAATATCAGAGGAAGTCTACTCATTTTATGAAAATATTAGTGGAAAAATAATTTTGAATTTGGGGAATTTTGATAGAAAACATCGCTTTTTGGGGAAAAGTTGGAAGGGAATTGGGGAAATCTGGATTTGATCATCTGGCAACACTGGGTATGAAACTGCTTAGAAAAAACAGGACTGAAATCAAACATGCAATTGAGAATAAAATTCTCGGGTTAAAAAAGTCAACAAATGTTGATCTTAGAAAGAGTGACACTATTTTAAAAAAATTGCCTAAAATGTCACGGAAAAAAGTTCAAAGGCGGCGTGATTTCACTTTTTCTTTCAAGCAAATAAATTCAAAAATCCCATCTCCTTTATATAGGTGGAGTTAAAAGTCGTACATATGTAGTATAATCAAAACAAACTTGACTCCCCTCCCCTTTTCGCCCGTGATGAATAGCAGTTAATGAGTCATTTTCTTCACTTCAAAAGAAGATCAAAAAGAGATTGGTCTAGTAAAAAAATGTCATTTCAATTCACTTTTTGATTTCTGAAGAGCTCACTGATTGTTAGCAATTCAGAAGTTGTTTGAGAAGTAGTGAATCATTTTTTGACACTGCCAGCGGCATATGAGAACAAAAAACGATTTATGAAAAGAAATCTCGAACGAACTAAAAAATATTGATATGAAATGAGATTTGTTTTCAAATTAATTGCCTTCTTTTTCTTGAGATATTCAAATGATGTTCATTTCACTGATCACACTTTCAGAGAATTCTAAAATGTGCTAGCAATCGTAATTAATTTTATGACATACTAGAGGTACCCGCACGGCTTTGCCCGTAATAGAAAAATTAAAAGGTCTTTTGGTTTGTCTGTATATTTACAAATAATGTATGGTGAATTTTTTCGCCAATTGGCTTGTACCCATGTTACGGTTCCACGTTAAGATAATTTCGTATCTCGCCAATTGGCTTGTGCCCGTGTTACGGTTCCACCTTAACGGCTTTGCCCGTAATAGAAAAATTAAAAGGTCTTTTGGTCCGCCTGTATATTTACAAATAATGTATGGTGAATTTTCTCGCCAATTGGTTTGTACCTATGTTACGGTTCCACGTTATGATAATTTCGTATCTCGCCAATTGGCTTGTGCCCATGTTACGGTTCCACGCTATGATAATTTCGTAATTTACTCGTCCATCTTATGATATTTTTGTTCTTAAAATTGGAATAGAAAAAGAACCACATCGAATTTTCGAAAAATCGCTTCGAGGTGCACACCCTCTACAAACATGCTACAAACTAACTTTGTGCCAAATTTCACGAAAATTGGCCCAACGGTCTATGCGCTATGCGCGTCACAAAGATCCAGACATCCAGATATCCTACAGACATCCTCCGGACAGAGAGACTTTCAGCTTTATTATTAGTAAAGAAAATTATTTTAAAGGGTTTTTTTTTTTGGTAAAAAAATGTTCCACATTAATTTTTAATTGAGATTTTTACCTTCTGTGAAATAAATAGAGGAGATTTTAAACAACAACAACAACAACACACACGTTCTAGTACAAAAACTACTTTGAAATCACAAAAGTATTGACTTCGGCAAGAAAAATACGGCTATTATCATGAAATGTAGGGGGAAGATTTTTAAAATGAAATTACGATTTTAACGAAATTTTTAATTGATCCCTTCGAATGCGCGTTTGTGTGTGTATTACCTTGAGCGAAAAATTATTACGTGTACACAGTAAGAACAAAACAATTAATTCTACACACAACACATCAAGTGTGCCTTTATAAAGGAAATTCGAACTTCAAAAGATTAATACGACAACTTCAGATTAAATTTTACCGGTGCTTCATTTTTGTGGGGAAAAACAACTAAGAATGATTTAATACATAACTTCGGATATTCATGCGGAATGGAAGTAAATATTTTTTGCCAAAATACGAAGAAAATGAAAAGAGAAAGAATCAACTTACAAAACATTAAAGGTCTCTTTAAAATGCACCATTCTATTTCAGAACGTATCCCATATTTTTATTCTAAAATTAAAATTAAACCGAAGACAATCATTATTTTTCAATGTCGAAATACAAAAAAATATTACGTTCAAAGATAATTGCAAGGGCTGCAACTGAAAATCGTTCTAACAAACTCCTCCTCATTAAATTTCGCGCCAAGCGAAAAATAAATTGGGGAGAAGGGGAGGAGGAGTCCCCCCCTCCCCCCTCTTTATCTGAAGACACGTGGCTTCAAAATTGATTTTCCACGGAGCGGAGGAGTGTGCGGGGACGTAAGACACAAGCGAAGTAGGGCAACATGGGGCAAAGTGAAATAACGGGGCAAAGTGAAATGGTGCAATATTTACTCTGCTTTTAGCTCCACCTATCTGGTATTATTTTAACTATGTAGTTCCATATGTAGTCTATTCCAGTCAGGAAAAAAATACCGCCGAAGATTAAAGCATTTGGTAATATAGGCAATTTTAAAAAATTGGTACTCATATTGTAATATTTTGTTATAAGTCGAAAATTATTTTTGTTACTATAAAATGATAAAGTTCCTGTTATTAAGATTTTAAATATTAATTGTGACCTCCTAATATGCAATGCAGTATTCATTTAGTTGATATTATGCTATTTGTATTTTTAATAAATTGTACAATGGGGTGGTTTCCTTCAGTCAAAAGTACTACTTTTAGTCACTGAAATGGATAGAATGAGCAAAAAAAATTACATGGACCCAGAAAATACTTTCATTTTCCCAACAATTTTTCCTTAATTAATTTTTTAAAATGACCGATTTTTCAAACAAGGCGTGGCCTTTATGACGTCACAAATGATGCATTTTACCACATCTTTCTACTACGGTTCCACGTTATGATAATCAAGCAGCGAATTAAAGTTGCGCTCTACGCTTGCTACCAACCATATCGTTGCCAATACACGTGAGTAAAGATGCAAATTAAATATTTTGCACTGTGAATGGCAACATTGAATGGCATTCCCTCATTTGTGATGTCACACGACAGAAGTGTTAACCGATGAAAGAGCACCGATTTAAGTATTTTTTTAAAAATATTAAACTTAAATGAATTATTTTAAAAATGGTCAGATCCTGTTTTAAGCATGCTCTTTCAAAAAAAAATACTTTTAATATTTTGGAAACGACCCCATTAGTCAAGTACATGCGGGGCAAAGTGGAAGGGGCAAAGTGAAATCGTTTGTTTCATTTACTCACTCAATCATTTAAGATAAATCACTTATGTTTTCATTTACTAATTAATTCGTTTACATTCCTTCCTTTAGTAATTCACTTAAAATTATTCACTCATTCACTTATTTGCATATTCATCCATTCTTTTATTCGCTCATTTATTTTTCTTCATATATTAATTAATTTATTCATTTAATTTTTCGTTTATTGTTTCATTATATTTTCATTTATTCATTCAACCTTTTATTTACTGATTCTTTTGATCAAAAATATGTTTTATATTCGAATAGAAAATACTTCATTAGAAAAATATTTTATTTTTCACTTTGCCCCATGAAAAAACGAGCTGATGTGTGCATCACGTGACTTCCTTTTACTCCAATTAAATGTCATTTCCCTATTATTGGCAATTTTAATGTGATTCAATAGTTTACTCTCTAAATATCACCACCAGTGGGCAAATTTCAACCAGATTTAAAATTAAAAAAAATAAAAAAAATCGCCAAATTTGTCGCCAAGTTGGCGACCAAAAGACTGGCGATATATCGCCAAGTGTCCGGTAAATTATAACACCACTTGAGTTTACATCGAAATTAACAATGATTTCCCTCCAAAAACGGGCAAGAGACCCCCTTAGGAAATGCGAATGCAACCAAAAGGGAAGGTGCACAACTAGACCCCACTACGAGTCCAGTTACCAAATTTAAACTTTCTAGGACATACCGTTTTTGAGTTATGCGAGATACATGCACACATACGCACATACATACGTACATACAGACGTTACGAGAAAACTCGCTGTAATTAACTCGGGGATCGTCAAAATGGATATTTCGGGTGTCTGTACGTTCCTAGGCATATATCCACAAGTCGAAATAAAAACCCAACATTCATTCGGGGGTGAGCAAAATAGAAATTAAGGCCGATTTTTGAGTGAAATTTTTTTCGCGAATACAATACTTCCTTTTTTGTAAAAGGAAGTAAAAAGTGAAAATTTTCCTTTGTGAAAATTCCTTTTTTTTTTTTTTTGAAGACTTAAATGGCCAAAAAACAAAAAATACTGTTTCAACGCAAGTTTTATTACAAAATACAATGTTCTTTTTTTGTGTACTCTAATTTTCCAAACAAATTTCCGATTTGTTCATTTTGGAAAAATTCAATCATCTTGACCTTTTTACTTTACTCCACACTCCCCTACATCACAGTAAAAGACATATTGGCTTTGTAATAAAAGGTACATTTCTCTTGGAACAGCAATAAAAGATGTTTGTTCAAGCTAATAAAGTTTGCTTTTTTACCAAGATAAATGGCCAGCACCCAGCCAGTAATGGGCAGGCTTGTCTTGTATTGTCAATATCAAGTTTGTAATCGATAATCTAGGAACAATATCAATGGATTCTCAAAATAGCATCTTTCAAAAACACCCCCACTACAGTTTCCCCAAACATAAGTTTTATTTACGTTCGGAAATGTTCACAAAGGGGGAAAAAAAATGCGCTGTTTTTTTTTTTTTTTTTTTTAAATTTAAGTTTTTTAAAGGTTTTTTTTTCTTATAAGGGCTCGAGATGGCTGTTTCTTATCAGATCGCAGTTTTGCTGGAACTTACTCATTCTTCAGGTTTTTTTTCTATTATACAGGAATATTTTTGCCCTTAATAAGGACACCTAAGACACCCTTTCAAATCATGTGACTATAACCAGTCAAGAAAGATTAAGTATATTTCAGTTATAGGCACGTATGAACATAATTCATTTTTTGGCCACTTACTCAAAATTATTATTTAGAATTGATGATAAAACATAAGCCAAATTTGCCAAACGATAAATAAAAAATGAAATGATCCGGCTTTTTGATCTAAAAATCATTGGTTGTTCCGTAATAGAGTGAACAATCAATTTACGAAATGGAATCAATCGTACAACATCTTGTGAAATTTTCTTCCGTTTTGGTATGATATTTTGTTAAATCGGAAGTTGAGGATATCCTCTTGACACTACAAATCAGGACAGACCTACATCTTTCGACGAGATTTCGCAATTCCGTAGAAGCTACTTCATAAAAACTAACATTTAGGCTTTAGGTCAGAAATTTGAAGTTTTAAAAAACATGGAAAGATTTCGTGCTTTCAAGTTTTAGAAACGCGAATGCGCAGAAATTAGTTTTTGATACATTATTCGTGAAACGTAATCGGCCCTTGAATAATTGAATTAAGAAATGTTCTTCAAATAAAAAATCCTTAAATTAAGTAAGGAAGTGTTTTTGTAAATTTCCTCGCCTCTCATACAGTTTTTACCTTTTGTTTTGGTTCAGTATTTTTTTTTTAGGGGGGAGGCAATAGCAGGGAACGACATCTTTAATGTCATTGCAGTGTACTCTACAGTGTCGGAGAAGATGATGTTATAAATAAAGATAACAACTAATAAAATGGTAAACGCACGGGACATCAAAGTTCAGTGCTCATCAAAGATTCAGCTATATAGATATTAAATACCTTAGCTTGCGCGTTTCGATTTGAAAACACAGTTTTGATCAAAAGAGCACTCATACGTAACTTTAAAAAAAGTAACAGAATTAATTCGGAATGTAATCTTTTTCTTTTTTTTCCTAACTAGTGATACCCGCACGGCTTCGCCCGTAATAGAAAAATCAAAAGGTCTTTTGGTTCGCCTGTATATTTACAAATAATGTAGGGTGAATTTTCTCGCCAGTTGGCTTGAACCCATGTTACGGTTCCACGTTATGATAATTTCGTATCTCGCCAATTGGCTTGTGCCCGTGTTACGGTTCCACGTTATGATAATTTCGTAATTTACTCGTCCATCTTGTGATATTTTTTTTTCTTAAAATTGGAATAGAAAAAGAACCACATCGAATTTTCGAAAAATCGCTTCGAGGTGCACACCCCCATGCTACACACTAACTTTGTGCCAAATTTCATGAAAATCGGCCGAACGGTTTAGGCACTATGCGCGTCACAGACATCCAGACATCCTCCGGACAGAGAGACTTTCAGCTTTATTATTAGTAAAGAAAGATAAAGAAGAAAAGAAAAGAAAAAAGGTAAAAAAGTAAAGAAAAGAAAGATAATTTTCAAAACAAATTCTTTCCCATTTTATTAAATTTCTGTGAAAAATGGGCTTAAAATTGGAATAGTAAAAGAACAAAATCGAATTTTCGAAAAATCGCTTCGAGGTGCACACCCCCATGCTACAAACTAACTTTGTGCCAAATTTCATGAAAATCGGCCGAACGGTCTAGGCGCTATGCGCGTCACAGACATCCTACAGACATCCTCCGGACAGAGAGACTTTCAGCTTTATTATTAGTAAAGAAGTCAAAATGTCTTTTGAGCAAAGGATAACAAATAATGAAACAACAAAGATTCCCCCCCCCCCCCTGAAAATAAAGATGCTGTCTTATGTGAAACACACTAACATGCTTAGCATTCGAGACTAACCTTGGTTACTCTTTATCTCCCCGTTTTCTATCTTATATTTTCTCTTATAGGTCTAACTCATGTATATATCATTTTTTAGTAATTCATCTGCGTTGCCATTGTAAGGAAATGTTTTGAAACTTCAAAGAATATAAAAGAGAACATGTTTTATGAAACTATAGGGCCGTGAAAAAATAATAACTGTGCTCTATTAATTAATAATTGTAAATAAATATACATATTGTAAATATTATATAAATTGGTCTTATGTGAATCGTTTGATAACCTGCTCAAGAGCAGTACTTGAGCCATGAACCGATGTACAAAATTAAATAATGTAAACAGAGGAGCATGGAACTAAAATTTTTAGGAGGAGGAAAATTCTAATTTTATCGAATGATAAAACACGAGCTTACAAGCCATATCATACATACGTACATAACATCAAATGAGAAGGAACGTTAGGTATCATTAAAAAACAATTTTAAAATTTTCAAAAAAAAAATAATAATAATTTGAATTTTGACATCTTGAATTCAAATTATGTTTTTCGCAATAACGAGGGTGTGTATGTAGGCGTGTGTGTTTGTGTGTGGGGGGTATGTGAATTTGTGTGTAGGGAGTATGTGTATGTGTGTGTAGACATGTGTGTTTGTGTCTGTGTGCTGGCATAAGTGTGTGGGTAGTTGTGCGTATGAATGTGTGTGGGGGGGGGGGGTATGTGTATGTGTGTGTAGGCATATGTGTTTGTGTCTGTGTGCAGGCATGAATGTGTGGGTAGTTGTGTGTATGTGTGTAGGTGTATGTATGTGTGTTTGTGTGTGTGTGTGTAGGTGTATATGTGTAAGTGTCTGTATGTATGTGTGCGTGTGTAGTTGTGTATGTATGCGCGTGTGTGTAGGTGTATATGTGTAAGTGTCTGTATGTATGTGTGCGTGTGTAGTTGTGTATTAATGCGCGTGTGTGTAGGACATGGATGCAACCTGAAGACGGCTTTCGTTATAGGAGCAGCATCGTGAGGACGGGGTCGACGGTGGTGCGGCAGAGGGTGGAGGTGGGAAAATAAAATCAAAACAGTCAAATGAGAACAATAAGCAATCGTGATTGCTCAAAAAAGAATAAATTGCAATACATCATCTTCAAATTTTCCGAATCATCTTTAAATTTTTTGCTTCTTCTAGGGGGGGGGGGGGCGGCACATTTCAAATCTGCCTAGGGGCGGCAGGAGCTAAATTCGGCCTTGGTCGGAGGGAAATTCACACACTTCGGATCCGACTCCTTTACCCTAAACTCAGTCCGACTCCACTGGCACAGTTGCGGACTTAGAGGGAAAATGACATAGGAATTTTAAACCTTCGACTCCGACTCGGACTCCTTTGTATTTCTTTTGCGAGTGTATAGTTTATTTCGATTGAATGAGATCTAGCTTGAGGGCCAAATCAATACTTTAATTTCGAAAGTGAAAGCTGATTATTACTTTCTTAACTTTTCCAGGCAATCCTGGATCTGCCACAAAAATAAAAAATAAAAGTTGACTTTTGGAGAAAAATGGCGGATGGCGGAAGTTCCAACTGCCATCGCAAAGTCGGCTTCAGACTTCGATTGCAAGATCCGATTACGGGGGATAATCCCTGGTGCGCCCGTCTTTCACAAGAGAGAAGTTCCAATTTTTAAAGACGCACCTAATCCTTTCGGGAAAGCTTTTGACACCCGCGAAGGGGAGTGAGGGAAGGATGGAGGAAGATAAAATCGGACGCCATATGAGCAGCTGCTACGCTCGATTTCCCCCCTCCCCCACTCTATGAAGGGGAGGCTGGGAGACGTGATAGGATAAAAAGCGACTTCTAGCTACAAGTTTTTGCTCTCGGCCAGAACTTCACTAAGCGACTGAAATTGGTGATTAAAAATCTTTACAACAACTTTTATCAGTGAATTACAGTACTTCAAGATCTTACAATGTTTCTAAGTGATTTTACTATTTTTTTTTAAATTGCTATCATTATTTCGTTTTTTCAATAACCTATACAGTAAAATAACGTTACAACGAACTTCCAGTGAGTGCAAATTTTATTCGCTGTAACAGGAATTTCGTTATAGTGGATTTCAAGAGATGTAATGGCAAATAACAAAGGGGATGAACATCTACTTCGTTGAAACGGATACTTTGTTGTACTGGTATCCGCTGTTATAAGATTTACCAGGATTTGTCATTTTTAACGTGCTCCAAAATACAGCAAGTCCTTGCGAAAAAAAAAATTTAAAAAATGTCCAAAACAATTTTTAGTCAGTTCTTAACGGAACAAGGCTATGAATTTTCTTTGAGTATTGTATTTTCATCAATATAGGTACCAGACACCAATATACAAGGGCGTGCACAAGGCCCTTAGAGAAGTGATACCTTTTGTTCTGGGCCCGAGCCTGAAAGGGGGCGGGGCCCAATATTTTTAAAACTAGGCGTGAAATATAAGGGCTTAATGATGTCAATATGAAGGGGGGCCCGGAAAAGTAATTTGTGACGGGCCCCAAAATTTCTGTGCACGCCCCTGCCAATATAGCACTAGTTATAATACCCATATGCGTTTTAAAATTTCCCATGTGTGAGTGTCATACTTTGGGGTATTATATGAAACTCACACGGGTATTATATGTAAAACCTCGGAAATCTTCAGCCTCATTCAACCAAATGCGACTGAAACTATCAGCTCATTGAGCAAAATGTGACAGAAATTGCGGCTCGCGTCGCAGACTGCAGTAAACTTAATTTCGAACACATACTCAACGCCGCAATCAGCTTGTAAAAAATTTCTCCAAGAATTCTATCCACAGCAGTCCCGCACACTAAAGTCCTGGATCCGTCTCTTAAGTGGCGACACACTTTGATCCATGCACTGCGCGCCGCTTTCGACTGCGATTGGAGGCGGGCAGTCACGTGGGTTCAGTCCGCCATTTTGGGTCGTTGCCTGTGTGATTTCACTGTGCGGAATACTAGATATTTTCTCTTTGCTATTCGTATTTTTCATCAAACGCTATCTTTAGTGTGAAGATGCCTTGGTGTAGTGCATTAAGATGTTCTAACAGTTCAAAATTACTATATCGAAGTACATTGAAAGATTATTTATGTATTTTAAATGTTTTCATCAATACTGATGCGCAATTTCAGATACTTTATGAAACTCTAGTTGAAATTGTAATATTTTTTACTTTTCATGAAACTGTCTGATGGTTTGTTAATTTTCATGGGATAATAAGGACATTCACTAAAATCATGATAAATAGTTCCTTCAAATATTGTAAAGCTCAACTATGTAATGGCACCTAATAAATTGCTAGCAGTAGTAAAATATTTGCCCTGTTTTCAAAACTGATTTTTCTGAGTTTAAGATATCAAAACCGTCAAAATTTAAATATACTAGTTATTTTATTTATTTTTAATGTAAATTTTCTATTGTTTAGTTAGTTTCAAAATGTCTCAATAACTGTAGCAAAATTATTTTAAGAACACGTCGTTTTGCTTTTAATTGTGTCATAGCCATGAGTTTCAGTGTGTTGTCAAGTTAACTATTTATCTATTTTGCGCGTAAAAATTAAGATATTAAAAGTATGAAATTATTCATTAAAAAAAATTAAGCTTCTTTGAGATTACAGTAACATGTAACTCAAGCCAAGTTATATAATTACGTGATATTTTTTTTTTTTTTTTTGCCCGGAAAGAAATCTGTTTTCGTTTAATTTTTATTTTATTGTGAAAACTTTTTTAATAATATAATATATATATATTATATATAATTTATCCCAGTATCTGTTAATTTACAAATTCATTATTACTATTTATAACAGTTCGTCACAGATGTAATCTGCACTCTTTTATTTGAGTTCCTATTGGTATCAAATATTTCAATTATTATTTTTTTTAATATTGATTTAAAACTGGTTATTTTATTATCAGTTCGTAGAAATTTTAAGAACTAGTAGTATCCTTAAAAATCAGGTTTAAATGAAAGGCTTTTTTTAATGTAAAATCGTCATGAAAAACAAGAAAGTGTTGGTAAAAAAAAGAAAAGAAAGAAAACTACACATATTAGTAATATAAATGATACTGCTTTGCATGAATAAGTTCAAACTGTTGCCCACAAATAATTTATGACGTAATTAATTTAGCTCACTACTGTTCTACTGAGTGGTGGATTTAAGGGGGGAGGAGGCCCGTGCCCCCCCCCAAAAGATGAATTTATTTAAATATCTCATTCACAATTTTTTAATTGACTTCTCCATAGCGTTCTTTTATATAGTTAATTAAACAGAACACAAAACACACATAGAGCATATTTTGAATAATAGCATTTTTGTTTGCTAAAGAAGTCATACTGGAGTCCTAGAGTGGCAGAATGCATTTATACATTTAACTAGCTGGTTTTGAATTTAAGGGAACATAATATCGCGATTCGTCCATTAATTTTTCTTTGATGGAATCAATAACTAACATTCTTCAAAAAATGTACTGGCGTGCCTAAAAGAATTATTTTGATCCAGAAAGCTATTTGCGAAAGAATAGCTTTTTCTTTTTCAGCTTATAAAAAATGCAAAATGAAAGAAATCATATCGTAGTTTCTTGAGAAAACCATGATATTAATGGAGGTGGTATGTAATATGAATATGTTATCTCAACTGTATCATGGCTTCAAGAACAATCAGCAACTGCTTCGAAATCCACACAGAAATTGTCCTGAATTTTTCAGTAAAACTTACATGTTTAATAGCTATGATTTTCTTAATTAAATAATATTTTATAGTTAAAGTACTATAAAAAAATATTAAAACCTCAAATGAGGTATGGGTATATTTTTTTATTGAATAACCTTGCCCTCGTGTTATAATCATTACGACATTGTTCCTAAAATTAAAACCGCTAATTGTATAGCATTTCGGTAACATTATTATGGTTTAGTATTTAATTGGCGTGAAACGTTAAAGATGTTTTACGTCCACATTCAAAGTATATTGGTACATAATATGTATGTTCTTAGAAGTGGATCATTAGCTTAAGGGATCCTAAAAAAATTTAAAAAAAGACATTTTAAAATAAAGTAATGAAAACTTTGTTATGAAATACCGTATGTGGCAAGGGGAAGGAGGAGGTGCTATTCAATTTCCCGGGTCCCCTCCGAGAGATTTTTCTGTATCCGCCCCTGGTTCTACTACACCAACTTTCTAATAATAAAACGCATATTTAAAACACTTCAAGTAATTTGTAACTCAGGTCTATATGGGGGAAAAAAAGAAATTACTCTTAAAAATAGTCGAAAATTTCTTCAAAACACCTTTTTACCAATATTCGGTTTAATAATAAAAAAAAGATTTTACTAAGGTAAAATTCAACATTTTTGTATGTATATTATCAATAACATAAGTAACGATCAAAAATCTGCAAACATTCGTTGATAAAAAGATACGTTTCAATGAGCGAAACTCTGCATTTTTCTACTGTTGAGAATAGGGAGAAAGTTGCGGAACGACACAAAATGGCGGACGCTGGAGCGTGTCGCCACTTAAGAGACGGATTGAGGGCTTTACCGCACACAGGTTTGCAAGGGGAGGGTCCAAGATCGGGAAAGCCTCATTCTCATGTCATAACCCCAATACGCCGTCAAACATATTGACTCGATTTTTTTTATTCTCATGAACGAAATACAGTAAAAAATAAACTTTTGAACAAATAATTAGCATTATTGAATGAAATATACTTAAATAAATTACCAGAAGGCAAAATAATATACGCATTAACTTTTCTCATAATTAAAAAAATGGATTCAAGCAATGAAATTCATCGTTGCAGAAGCACCATATGATTATAGAAGTTCATAGAATCTCATTTGATGTAATCTGTAATTACAAAACTAAAAACATGTTTTTTTAGTGTATTCAATTTATAATCACCATTCTGCTTGTTATAGGCTATTCGTTATAGGAAAAGTGCACAATATTTTTAAAAATCTTTTATCATGAGGATTTTTTTTTTCACTTATTAGAACTGAGACTTTGAGTATGACCTTTCGGAGGGGTCCGGACCCCCTGGACCCCTCCCTTGCGTGCGCCACTGATCTACAGAATTTCGAACCTGAGCATCGCATTCTGAGAAAATGTCATCTATGCATCCAGCCGATTGCCGGCAGAATTTCCGACGACATTCTCTCAGGCCTATTAGTTTCTAATTATACCCTCCCCCTCGTTGGGCATTGTTTCCTGTTTTCCCTTCCGAGTATCGGCCGCCAGACACTGTGGGGATGGTGTCTTTGAAGGGTGTAACATCCCAAGCACCAGACAGGAAGTACAAATCGAAGAGGATTATTTTTAAAAAGTAGATCAGGCGCTTGTTGAGGCATATTCTTCTTAACAAGCAGTCGCGCCGCCGACTGCCGCAACACCACGCCTTATCGTCCTAGGAAGAGAGCAATGCCGGAACTGCTGTTAACACTGGAGATTTTCAGAAAGCAATCAAATACAGGCGATTCGGAAAATTATTATTCGATTACAATTCGCACTGCGACGTTTATACCCACAGATTTTCACTTACGGGATATATATATATATATATATATATATATATATATATCCAAAAATAATGTCACACATTTTTTTGAACAAATTCGCTCTCCCCTCGCCCCCTTACGGCCGGATCAAGCAAAAGTGATGCCCAGGTTAGGGTAAAATTTGGTACCTCTCACCAAAAAAAAAAAAAAAAAAAAAAAAATAATAATAATAATAATAATAATAAAATTAATTTGAATTTTGACATCTTGAATTCAAACTATGTTTTTTGCAATCACGAGTGTGTGTATGTAGGCGTATGTGTTTGTGTGTACGGGTTATGTGTATGTGTGTAGGCATGTGTGTTTGTGTCTGTGTGCAGGCATGAATGTGTGAGTAGTTGTGTGTATGTGTGTGTGGGTGTCTGTATGTATGCGTGTGTGTATGTGTTTGTATGTGTGTGTGTCTGCGTGTGTGTATGTGTTTGTGTATGTGTATGTGTGTAGGTGTATGTGTGTGTGCATGCGTGTGTGCGTGCCTGTGTGTGTAGGTGTATGTGTGTGTGCATGCGTGTGTGCGTGTGTGTGTGTAGTTGTATATGTATGCGCGTGTGTGTAGGACATGGATGCAACCTGGAGAGGGCTTTCGCTATAGGTGCAGCATCGTGAGGACCCCGTCGACGGTGATGGTGCGGAGGGTGGCGGTGGGAAAAATCAACGGAACGTCAAAAACAGTCAAGTGAGAATAATAAGCGATCGTGATTGCTCAAAAAACCGCACTTTTTAAATAGTTTCTAAAAAAGGGGAGGGGGGGGGGAATTTACCCTATGTTGGGTGCTCCTAAAATTATAGTGCCCGTTATCACATAGAGTCACACTTCATCACACCCTCTTTACTCCCCTTGTCAGGTTGTTTTTCATAAGCATATTGTAAAAAAAATGGTGTTTTGTCACACCTTCTTGCTATCATGCTCCATGTTTCAAACTATCATAATTTCACCGCCCCCTCCCCTCTCAAAGCGTCAAGTCATTTGAGGAAGACCCCCTTTTTTGGAGGGGGGGGGGCAAAAAATGAAAAAAATGTCGAAACAGTTCTCTTCCAAAGATAAGGCGTTCTCCAAAAACTGAATAGATTGATTGCTATCACGCTGGTAAAAAGTTATAAACTACGATGGAAATTATAACGCACAGAAAATATCGTACAATATCATAGTCTTAACACCAGGGTCCGACTAACTAAAAGTGGGGGCCTAGGTCCACAATAATTTGGAGGACCCCTGAAGGCTGCTTAGCGGAATGCAGTGGTTTATTTGTAGTACTTGGAGGCGCGTCGGAATGCGTTTTTTTTTTTTTTTTTTTTTTGGGGAGGGGGGGGGGCGTTTTTGTCTATCACAGAACTATATAAATCATTTATCATGTGCATTTCTGAATCTCCTTAGGGGTCTCTCTTAGTTGTGACATGGTAAATTCCCTACTGGAAGAATGAATAAATTTTCTTTTAAGAAAGTTTTTTTTCCAATTAACAAGTAATTATTTTTTAACTATTATTTTTGAAATGTGAGTATTTTTCGTATGATTGTAATGCTATGCATAATTCTTTAAGTAATTTGGCGCCCCTTAGGAAGAGGGTCCCTCAGGTCCATGCCTAGTAGGCCTGTGCGGTAATTAGGCCCTGCTTAACACTAGCAAGCAGGATTGCACGACTCTAGCATTTTTTTTAAAAATCCCACACCAAAAATATTCATTTGCAGGCAATTCCCACATCAGTCCCACTTTACATTCTGGTTATGGTGTAAAATTCCAACTTGGATATCCCTACAGTGAAAGCTGAGTTTAATGTAACGAAACCTGCATTATTTTCTTTTTCTTCTTCATAAACGGACAAAACTTTCGTGTAGACCCAGTGAAATTCCGTCAAAACGAATATCAATTCTCCGTCTTAACGAAATAAATGTCCAGTCCCGATTTAATTTACACTATACGCTGCTTGAATACTTGAATTCTATTACAATGAAATTCCCGGAACAACGAACAAAATTTGAGGCCCCTTGAAGTTCGTTGTAACGGTATTTCACTTTATCTTCGTTTATTGCAACTCACTGCAAAAGAAAGCCGAAAGAAAGAAAAAAAAAAAAAAAATTCGATTCTTGTATTATCGAATGTTGTAAAGCTTCAGAACACACTCGCTTCTTGTCCAGTTCAAAGTCGACTTATGAGATAAGAAAGGGAGCAATTGGCTAACAGAGAATGAAGATTTGTTGCGAAAAATGAAATGTTTATATTTGTTGCGAAAAATGAAATGTTTAGATTTGTTTCATTCGCAGTATGAAAAGTCTATTCCATGTCACCAAAATGGGGGAGGCAATGGCAGGAGTTTTCTAAAATTTTCCGATTTACGGCACCCTTAGAAGAATTAAAAAAGAGTTTTCTCACGACACCCTAGCTTTATATATATATATATATATTACGGTGGTCCAAAAAAGGCCCTTTTTTAAAAATTTCTGATTCTTACTGGTCCAACCCTCCCATTTGGTTCCACTTATGTAAAAATTAATTATTGTAAAGTTTCAGCTCATAATTGTAACCTTTAGAGGTAGCTCAACATCCTCAAAGTTCGGCTAATAATTGATTTTACGCAATAAATGCAAAAGAGAAGGAAAAGGCTAAAAAAAAGGCAATCAACTATATTTTATTTAAATTTTTAGCATTTTGTATGTTGAAAATCATACAACAATTATATTTAAATGACTATGGATGTGGTTGTGCTAGTACCTACCAAACTATTTTTTTGCTATCGGTAAAAGCGCGGCAATGTTTTTCGACAACTTGCAACAAGAATTAAAATTGTTCTTCAATGGTTATTATTTTTTCATTAAAATCTTTTATAACATATATTTATTCTTTTCTGCAAGATTATTATTTACTGGCTCACTCCAATAAATATTAGTGCTTTGTGAAGATAATTCTCCCAAAACTCGCAGATTTGTTTGATCTCCCAAGTTTTTGCAGGACAAAATGTATCGGGTAAATTCTTTTTTTTCAGTTAATGAAGCTGACCTTAAGCTAGGAAGTACTCAAATTTCATGAGATCTTTGGGCATTAATCTCAGGTACTTTGCAGCAATATTTTTTCACTGACTTCTTGAACAGCTTTATCAATTGTCTTATATTTGAGTGTATCACTTGATTGTCAAAATGAGCCATCAATTTTATTTGCTTCTTCATCAATATTTTTATATTGCAATTATGAAATTTATATTTCATTAAATTAATATCATTACATAGTGCATTCTGAAGTATAGAAACTGTCACCCTAGGTTTTAAATAAACACATTCTGCAAACATACCAAATCTTTTGAAATCCAATATCTTCTACATAATCGATGGTGAACTAGTGGTTAAACACTTGTACTTCAAAACAAAAAAAAAACAATTCGAAAAACATTAAGTTTTTAAAAATCCGTTTATACCCAGAAGCTACTCATTTCTTCACTCACATTTCGCCACTAAAAGTTCTTTTTAATGAATCATGAAGTTCAATCTTTGTTTATAACAGCTGTTTACCAGCTGATTTGGCGCTATAACCTCACGTTTTTTTTTTTTTGTCATAAATATTGTGTATTGTTTAAGTGTTATAAATTTCTACACATTTTTGCTGTTTTTTCTCAATCCGGTCACTTTTTATCTTTTTGTTAACCATGGATATTTCTCCACGGAAGAGGCAGGCCATTGTGACATTGAGTGAAAATCTGATTGCACAACAAAAGAAAAATTGATTTGTGCTTTGCTAATAACATGGTTAAGAGATCAAGAATTCAAAGAAAAGTGCAAAACTATAGTGGACTCTATTCCCAGTAGGGTGAAAATAGTGCTGGACAAAAGGGGGGGGGGGGCGTACTAAGTGGTGATTTTGATTTTATAGTTAAATGATGAAAATAAAAAGTGATTTTCTAAACAATTTGGCTTGATTCCATCAAGTTTCATAAGGGTGTTCCACTCCTGCGGTAAGGTGAATGATAATTGAGATGAATTCGATAGCCATTTTTTTTTCTTGCCTGCTGCAAATTGTTTGCAAACAATTTCATCTTATCGGAAGATCACCGCTTGTTTGAAAAGCTGATCCGAGCGAGATAGATATGTACACTTACGCGTTTTTAAGGTAGAAGATTTTGCGGAAATCGAAGAAAATAAAAACTCAATAAAAAAAAAATAAAAATCACCATCAGCAATCAGGGGTGACATAATCGACCTTTAATCTGTAACCGTCGCGATGCTGCTTCAGCAACAATGTCACTCGAACCGCCGCTATTGACGATCTGTATTGCGACATTATATTTGCGCGAATGGCAACGACAGCGATAAAGAATGTTTAGTTTGGAGAATTCGATGCAGATGTTGGCAATTTCTACTTCTGGTGCGCAACAGGCTTCGTAAGGATATTTTTATCTCCTAGAAAAAAAGGGGGGAGGGGGGGTCGTTGAGAAGGACACGCTTGCTTCTTTGTTGTGTTTTTATTGAGTGTAGTGCGTATTAGAAATATACGTTGGTCTTTTAACAAGCTCCAAGAAATTTAATGGATCAGTTCGCATGCTCAAAGCAAGCAAGAGTTGTGTTGAACTCATAAAATGTACAGTGGCGCACAAGGGCGCCCATATGCAAAATAATAAATTAAAACTTATTAAACAAATTAAGTTAACTATTGTTAAAAATAAGGTTTAAAATTAAAGAAGTGCTGCTGGGACATGGCTTTTTTATAGGACTCAATTTCAATAACCCCATTTAAAAAGTAAATAATGAACTTTTTCTAAAATTTTAGTAATGTATTAAAGAAAAATATGTCTGACCTATCATTTTTAATGTTTACATTTAACTTTGGAATAAAATTTGGGAAAGGGTTACAACTTAAAGTCTTGGACACCAAATGTTGCATTAATTTTGGAATGACCCAGATTAAAGTCATTAAAATTTGTCATTTTTCATAACTTAGTCATTAATGGCTGGAAAATAAATGTTTTTACATTTTTGCGAAGAAAAAAGTACCAAAAGCAAGAAAGTTCTAATTTCAAAGGGGGGGGGGGCTCGCCCCCCCCCCCCCCCCCTTGCCCCACTATATGGGCGCTTTTGGTGGCGCAACAAATATTCAGGGAAAAAAACTAAAAATAGTTATTTGCTATTTGAAAGAAACACAGCTCTTTCATTTGTATACTCAATTCTACGCAGTCCAATATTTTATACAGTGACGTCACTCCGGGGGGGGGGGGGCGGTCCAGCGCGGGTGATACCCTTCTGAGGTGTGACACCCAAAATGGATTTTAGAGTTTATGAAGAATAAAAAGTATTCAACTCTGAAAATATCCTCAAATATTTTTACACTAAACTAAATTTTATGTGATTTCAAAGATAATGGAACACAATATTGCAGGAAAATGGCGGTTCCATACGCGCCTGGGGCAAATTTTACGTAAAATGCGTTCATATTTTGAAAACAAAATTGTGTTTAAATTTTTATCCACTGTGGAAGGTCCTTGTATGTAGGTGTTAAAAAAAAAATGTGTGATTTTATCAAAATCAGCAGTTTGCGAGAAACCCTGGTCATACCAGCAAAAAAGATGAATTGTGAAAGAATAGAACGGAGCTATAAATAAAAGAGAAAAATGGCGCAACTGAACGGACAGCAGTCCCATCTACAAGCGGTCGAAAGGTTAAAACCCGAGCCATTTATCAGCTATCGAAACACAGATAAGTAGAGAGCATGATGGAGAAGATCAAGCTGCCTTTCTTGGATCAGAAAGGGAAAAAAAAAGACAAATACGGGCTCTAAAAAACAAATTGATGGCCAAATTTAATGAATACCAATGCTACTTGGATGAACGCAAAAAAAATTTCGAGTGTCAGTTGAGCTAGGCGAAAAATATTCTGTCACTAACAGAATCCGCGATTTATTTATTGTTTCCCCCCCCCCCCCTACGCTTCGAATAAAAGAGAATGAAATATAAAATGTTACACACTGAATCCAAGCGAAGTTTTTGAAAATGTACATTGGTCGGTAATGAAAATGTGGGTATTATATTACTTACTAGTGGTACCCGCACGGCTTTGCCCGTAATAGAAAAATTTAAAGGTCTTTTGGTTCTCCTGTATATTTACAAATAATGTATGGTGAATTTTCTCGCCAATGGCTTGTACCTATGTTACGGTTCCACGTTATGATAATTTCGTAATTTACTCGTCCATCTTATGATAGTTTTGTTCTTAAAATTGGAATAGAAAAAGAACCACATCGAAGTTTCGAAAAATCGCTTCGAGGTGCACACCCCCATGTCACAAATTAACTTTGTGCCAAATTTCATGAAAATCGGCAGAACGGTCTAGGCGCTATGCGCGTCCCACAGAGATCCAGATACCCTCCCAACATCCAGACAGAGAGACTTTCAGCTTTATTATTAGTAAAGAAGTGTAAATGTTTTAAGTTTTTTCTTCATCTCCACATTAACAAAACGTGTCAGGTATTCCAAAATAATACAAGACTTTATTGCAAACCGAGAAACAAAGAACTGTCTCTAATTAATTTTGAAGAAACAAGCTACGATGCAGTCAACAACACGTTAGCTAAAACTATTTCGGTTTACTTGCATTCACAACGTTTCTAAAACAAACGCTGCTTTCTGATTTGTAAGTCATGGCTACACATCCGGAAGTTTGACGTTTTGTGTTGTTGTGGCACTATTCTCCTAAGTGTACTATGTTGAAACTTAAGGCTTCAAAATCAGAAAGATCACTAATCAATGCTATCGAAATACTACAGTACAGTCTCGAAAATACGAGTTAATTGGGGGTCATGTCACCTCGGATTACTGAAAATTCTTCCAGATTGAAAATTGACACTACAGTCGGATCCCGCTACAAAGCGATCCGACTTACCGGAAATGGCTATAACGCGAGTTTTTCATGAGTAATGAATTTTTTATTGCGGACACAAATTCCTCGCCTGCAACATGATTTTTTTTTAAAAAATTAGCAGCCGAGCGTTAGAATGGGCTTCGTTGACACTAAATTTTGGTTTTGTGAATGGACTTTCATCTCTTTAGCATCACTGAAAGCGGAAGTTCACACACTGCATTGGTCTAAACAACGCTTTGCTTTAGTTTATACAAATAACCGCTCCGATTCTTAACGATTGAACAATTAAAAAGTGCTTCGAAGGTAGCACGACAATTAGGTATCAGTGAATCTTCGATACGTTCCATTAAAATTCAAGAAAAAGGAAATCCGTAAAAGTTCAGAACTTAGCTTTAATACTGAAACTGGCGGAGTAGTGTCTGAGGAGCAAAATACAAGCATCATGAAAATGGAAGCTGCTCTTTCCTTGTGGCTAAAAGAAGTCAGAAAGAGGGGTGTTTCCACATTTCATAAACCATCATCTTCATCATTTTAAACTAATATCATTATTATCACTATCATCATTATAACTAAGTTTACAATATCTACTGTTCAGTGCTGTTATAATGCAGTTATGTACTTAATGTAAGTGCCGTACTGTTTTAACCGTGTCTCTCATTGATTAGTGATTTTGTGCATGATAACAGTAATTTATGTTAAATAGCAACGCTTTTTCTAGAATACAGTAAAAAGTCAGTTCTTTATAAAAGATACGGTAATATGTAGTTCAGAAATGGTTTGAAACAATTTCAGGGGTGTTAACACATGTCTGAAATAATTGGGTAAGCTTATAAAAAATTTCTAATGATATTTTATTCCACAACGCGAAATTTCGACTTGCGCGAGGAGTCTTGGAACGCATCCCTCGCGTAAGTCGGGACTCGACTGTATTCGGACGACATAGAAGGACACGTTTTACTTCCTTGTGCAAAGAAAAAAAGAAATATTTTCTACACGCAAAATTTATTACTCAAATTTCAACATAAATTTACGCTTTAATTGCGTCTAAACGAATTATGATTTTAGTTTCTCACGATATATCAGTGCTTATTTGTGCGAGCAGTTTTAAGCAACCAAAACATGCATTTTGACTGGGCCCATACCATTTCTACGAGTTTTCTGTGTCTATTAGAGTGCGTCTCTACTACGCGATGTATCTTGTAAAAACGGTTAGTTGTGAAAATTTTCCTTTTTGTAACTCATGTTGCGTCGAGTTGTACACCTACTTTTTTATTGCAATCAGATACGCCAAAAGTGATGTTCACACGTTCTTTGTCGAAAACCAATGTCAATTTTTCGTATCAAGTTATTATCTCCAAGGCATCTTTGAAAACATATCTTATAGTCGTAATACATATATCTCTTTGTCAAATATTTCGTGTCTCTTTGGGAGTTGTTGAAACAAACTTCTCAATGTCTTTCCCTTATTTCCTGTTGGAAATTAGTTTTACAGAAGTAACATTTCTATTTTCAGATTTTATTGAAAAATGTTTTTTTGAGCGACTAAAAGAATAAATTTAAACTATGAATGAAGCACCTCGGACTAATCGGATCCTCGAACTTTCGAGACTCGGATTTTTGAGACTCTACTGTATATGAGGCCCCTAGTTTCAAAACCGGACACTTGTAGAAAACCAAATTTTACAGGAGACGTAAAAGTCCGGTTTTGAAACTGAGGCAGACCTTCCCGCCCCATTTCAAGGGGGAAAGAAGCGGTTTTTGAACCTAATATTGAGCAGGCAAAGCCTTATGATTCTCTACAAGATTAACAAAAAAAAAAAGAAAATCGAATTTTTTGCAAGTATCCGGTTTTGAAACTAGGGGCCTCATATGATATTCTAAAACATGTGTGAAAGCATTAAAAAAAGAAGAAAAAATCCAAGGAGGGAAGTTAAAATATGAGATGAGAATTTAAGTCGAACATTTAAAACTACACGCTAGAAACCAGAGGTGTCGACCTGGGGAGGGGGGGGGGCATGGCGTAGACTGTACCATTGAAATTTTTAGGGGAATGTTTTCGTTTTTTTGGGGGGGGGTTCTTGCTTTTTGGGAGTCTTCGCAATATTTGGGGGGGGGGGGCGCGCCCAGGCACCCCTGAATATACCGCTTACAAGCAATAGTACTTACAGGATTGATAACTTACTGAAATTCTTGGTAATTCTGAAGCATTTCAAAAACATTACTTAGATCATTATAATTAGCAACTATTACATATTCAGATTTTAAACGAGGTAATTGCAAAAACATTTAAAACATTCAAATCCTTCTTTAAAATCATCAAGTTCAGAGTATAGCAATCAAAAACGAAGATACTCAAAAAAGATCAAAGTGGAAGACGATATTATCCCGTCCCTTTTCATCTAACAACGTAAAAGAATAGACACGGATATCTTCAGGGTTGCCGGACGTCCCGGATTTAAAGGGACAGTCCCGTATTTTGAAAAATTGTCCCGCGTACCGGGGAACTTCGATACGGGACGGCTAAAGTCCGGTATTCTAGTTGGTAACAATATTATTTTTACAGAACGCGACATTATTTTAAGGGAAAAAAAAAACAAAAAATGTGAAATAATGATCAATAAGAAAATCATGTGACATCAAAAAAAAAAAGTTTTAATTTTGTTTGTATGTGGTTTTTTTTTTTTTTTTTTTTTTTTTTTTTTTTTGCGTCGGACTATTAGGAGCCGAATGGTTGACTAATATTGGAAATATAACTCTGCGCATGCGTCGTCATTCGCAATGAAAAGTATTTTTATACCTTGATAGGCGACAGCTTTTGAGGTTTAATGCTTTGTTGCGATTGAATATACAGCGACGTCTCAAAAATAAGTCCACCTCCTCCTCTTCACTTCTAGAAGTCTGTCCCGTATTTATTGTTCCTAAATCTGGCAACCCTGGTTTCAATATGTATGCATAAAAAAGATGGACTAGTTGATAACGGTATTTTACAGAACGAGAAATTATTTTAAGGGGAAAAAAGTGAAGTAAAACAAAAAATTTGAAATAATGAGCAATAAGAAAATTATGTGTGGCTGCAAACACAAAAATTATTTTCCTTTTGATTTGGTTTGTATGTTTCTGTGGCGGCAAACCATGAGTAACCGAATGGTTGCTCCTTCTTTGCTCATTGACTAATGTTGGAAATATATCTCTACATTTGCGTCGTCAATCGCAATGAAATCGATTTTTATACTTTGATAGGCGACATTTTGTGAGGTTTAATGGCTTTGTTGCGAGTTGCGATTGGATTTTTAAGATTTATCATGAATAGACTTCTCAAAAATACCCCGCCTCCCCCCCCCCCCTTTTTCACTCCTAGAAACCTGTCCCGTTTACTGTTCTTAATTCTGGTAACCCTGGATATCTTTCACCCACATTTCGAGATTTCCACTTTTAAACACAGCAGCAATTTACATACACTTATAATACAAATCACATTCGTCCTAAAAGAATTCAAAACACAGGATAATGATAAATGTTTCTTATCCTAACACATTCAATGTCCCAGTTTTCTTCCGAGACTCAATTTCATCAACTCGAGGAAGGAGAAAAGTCATCGTTAAACGCCCGAGCAATTCGCAGCGTTTTAGAATGGCAGTGAAATAATATCCGAGTGCAATTTGAGGATTCGGTAAGCTATAATTGAGGCACGTTAGTGAGGGATGATCGAGGAAAAATTTCAACCTCCCAGTCATCGTGCGGCAAGTCATGCATCCGCCCACACTGACGTGCGCAAACTATAAATTGGAAGGAATAAAAAGATGTTAGGAATACAGTCGACTCCCGCTACAACGCGATCCGACTTACGCGAAATGGCTATAACGCGATTTTTCCCCCGGTAAAGAATTTTATTCCTAACGCGAATTCTTCACCCGCAAAATGAAAATTTTTCCGAAGGGAATCGTGTTTTTTTCGTGAATTGGACCTTCATCCCTTTGGCATCGCTGAGGGCGGAAGTTCCCCCAACCGTACTAGTCTAAACATCGCTTATACAAATAACTACTCCTCATTTTCCATTTATTTTTTTCATTCTATATGGGAAAGTTTATGAAATATAATGACACCTATGAGCGCTGTTTCATTTAAAGTTTGTGAAGATGGAAGGAAAAAGAGTAAGTTTCAATAACTATAGTGCATTTGTTTTTCTTACTACATAATGTACGTAGTGGTTTATTTTACGTCTTCCATTCCCATTGATCATTGATTTTTTGCATCGCAGCAGTTTTTTATGTTAAGTAAAACGTTTTTTTTAAAATACAGTAAATAAAAATTCAATTTTTTGTTTAAGAAACAGTACTGTATAGTTAAGAAATGGTTTTTAACAGTTTGAGGTGGTGTTTACAAGTGTCTTTAATCGCATGGGTATGTCTATAAAAGTTTTTACACATACCCTTTTCCACAACGCGAAATTTCAACTTACGAGAAGGGTCTTGGAACGCATCCCTCGCATAAGTCGGGACTCGACTGTAGATCTTTTGTAAAGAAACTTTTAACCCTCTAATTGGTTAATCTGTGATTTGCAAGGGCAGTTTTAATGTGGCAAAATTTGCTCATCTGGCAATTTTCAAGGTGTATATTTAAAACCTTATACAACTATTTCATCGTTTAAATGCCAGTAATGAACTTACTGAAGAATTTTGATCAACAGCTCGACATTTTGCAAGCCTCATATCAACCATCATAATTAAGGAATGAGACTTGACAGAGAGTGTGTCAGCGGTGTAATTGTGGGGAAAAGGTGGGGACGCTTAAGGGTGTTAATATAAGAATTATTGAAAATTTTGAGACTTTGAATGAAGAAGCAGGGGGCTTTCAATAGCATATTCCCTCAACCACATCACTGCAGTAGTTGTTCAAAAAAAGAATAAAAATTGCATATATAATAATGCCCAATGTTACTCTATATTGCATGTACTGGAGCTTAAACATTCTATTTTAGTTCATAGTTAAATTTTTGGTCTTTTGACCATAATTAATGAATCCTCCACGGCTGATGAGCTCTGGATTCATACTTTATCTTTTCCTATTTAATGCTATTTGCAATTTTTTTATCATCATTATTTTTATATAATTGTTTAATATTTGAAATTTTGTTTGCTTATTATATATATATATATATATATATATATATATATATATATATATATATATATATATATATATATATATATATATATATATATATATATATATATATATATATATATATATATATATATATATATAATTTTTTTCCCCAAGGATTGCGAGTCTTGAAAAGATAGGTTGGTTGGTGGACTTTTTCAGTTTTCGAGCAAAGTGCTTGCAAAGTTCAAACTATAGTTAGATTTTCATTAAAGAGTTTTTATAAATCACTCTGTATAGCAGCATCTCCCATCAGGGTTACTAAAACCATTTCTTATCCCAAAAGCAGAGGAAAGTTTCTTGTACCAATTGCACTAGTAATGTTGAAAATTTTAATCTTGGAACTTCCATCCGTTTTCTTCTAGCTGCTTCAATTTCAAATTTCAGGCCAAAGAAAAAAAAATGTGAATCCAGTTGAAGTTAAACTTAAGCCCTCTTACTTAAAGTCAGCTTCTTACGACGAAAGCTTATGAATCAGCAGTCATTGTGAGATTTCAGTTCTTTATCACTTAGCAATGTTAAGAACATCCTAAGAATTAATGATAACAGAATGATATCGATGGCTTATGGACCGTAGTAATGAAAATTCAAATGAATTGCTACTATGAACATCCTATTATTATTACACCTTCTTTTGTTTTCATTCTATTTTTATTTAGCCGAAAAAAAAATCGTTTCACATTTACAATGTCTAATTTTCCAAAACAATTATCACTGCGCTTAATTTTTTAACTTGAAATTATACATATCCATATCCCGAATCAGTATTTTTTTTAATTAGAAATTTATCTAATTAAAATGGTAAGCAAGAAAATAAATTGAAGATAATATTGACACTCAAATATTATGAACAAGCGCGTTTCAAACATCGAAAGTACGCCTCAAAAATGTAGTCAAGCGTATTTTTACGTTTTCTATTCGTGAAAAAAAAAAAAAAAAGCTATGTTTTTAAAATAAAATATTACATTTCAATGCTTGTTTTTTTTTTTTTTTTTTTTTTTTTTAACTACAACAGTCTAAATGTTAAAAATCAAAACATTGCAAATATCTTCTTTGCCTAGAAAGTTTATCATGCATTTAATTGTTCACTATAACGATCTTAACTGTTTTCGTTTATTTCACTTCTCTTTAAGGAGTATTTTAACGCCTTGAAAATATTCTATTGCCCAGACAAAATTTTATGCAATTAATTGTTCACTATTTTCATCTCAATGGTTTTCGTATGTTTCACTTCAATGCAATATGTCTAGGAGTACTTTCACACCTTGAAAACTATTATATTGCCCAGAAAGTTTTCCCATGCTATTAATTGCTCACTACGAGCTTAACTGTTTTTGTATGTTTTACTTCTCTGAAATACGTCAAGGAGTATTTCCATGCCTTGAAAAATATTCTATCAGCACTTCTGTTGACACCCAACTTCTGACCCCAGTTTCCAACCTTGGTTAATATGCATTTAATCACGAACGAGAGATAATTTAAAAATAAATCCTTATCAATGACATTCGATGGAGGTCAATTCGTACATACAGATAAAGGAAACTCAGGTCATTGCTTTTTTTTTTTCAACTTGAATATTTCTAAATCGCTAACTGAATGGATCACCGATGGAAGTTATATTTTACTAGTGGTACCCGCACGGCTTTGCCCGTAATAGAAAAATTAAAAGGTCTTTTGGTTCGCCTGTATATTTACAAATAATGTATGGTGAATTTTCTCGCCAAGTGGCTTGTGCCCATGTTACGGTTCCACGCCATGATAATTTCGTAATTTACTCGTCCATCTTATGATAGTTTTGTTCTTAAAATTGGAATAGAAAAAGAACCACATCGAATTTTCGAAAAATCGCTTCGAGGTGCACACCCCCATGCTACACACTAACTTTGTGCCAAATTTCATGAAAATCGGCCGAACGGTTTAGGCGCTATGCGCGTCACAGAGATCCAGACATCCTACAGACATCCTCCGGACAGAGAGACTTTCAGCTTTATTATTAGTAAAGAAGATAAAGAAGAGCTAATGCCTAATCAATACTGAAAGCTTTAAAAAAACACAATGAAAGTATTTATGGGCATGGGCGCTGTTTTGTTTTTCATGTTTATTTAGGAGAATGTTTTTTTTTTTTTTTTTGAAATTATAACAATGAAAAAAAAATACTTCAATTTGAAAAAAAAAACTTTAAAAGCACTCATTTTCGCTTGGTTTTCATTTGAGATTTTCGTGAGTCTGTCGTAATCGCGAAAGTTTAAGCCTTGATAAATATTTGTTCGCGACGGAGACTTCAAGTTTCGGCTCTGTTCACATAAAATTCGCGAAACTCCCTGTTCGCGAAATACGTCTCCATTTTCGCAAAAATTAAGGCCGCGAAAATAAGCGCCTTTACAATAGTTAGTTGTTTGTTTTATCTTCTTAACTTTTCTTTGGAAGTGTAAACAGACTACACCAGGGATTCCCAAACTTTAGAGAATTGCGGCACCCATTGTTGAAGAATTAGAAATTGCACACGGCACCCTAGTCCATCTTTTCATGCATACATATTGAAACCGTGGACACTTCGAGGCACCCCTCGGCTCTCTCTACGGCATCCACTATACGAACCCTTGGACTATAACTATACCAAAAAGTACAGTTGCGCAGAACATTATAAATAGGCTTGCAAGATTTCTGAAATGTGCAACCGGGATACCAGATTACCCCCCCCCCCCCCCCACACACACACACACATCGCGAGTATTCAGAAGGGAACCAGGGGTGATAGTGGACTCAAGTAAAATGTCTGAAGACAGTATGAAGTTTTCAAAAACTATAAGGAAGCTTCAACTCCCCCCCCCCCCCCGAAAAAACGTTTTTAATATGCTAACACACACTGTTGAAAATAAACATTTTAAAAGTTTTTTTTTAAAATAATTTTTCAGTTCTAAAATGTGTAGTTATTCCAAAATTTTTGTTAACTTCGGATCACAAACACCCCTGAACAGAACACACCCCTGACTGATTTTTAGCGTGTTTTAGAGGGTAGTTCATTCTCAATGCTATGATGCTATGAATAAATAACAATTATGAGCCTAAACCATGGGTAAAAATGAATGACACTAGCAGATAAATTTGAACATTTTATTCTTACACTAGTGTCACCCGCACGGCTTTGCCCGTAATAGAAAAATGAAAAGGTCTTTTGGTTCGCCTGTATATTTACAAATAATGTATGGTGAATTTTCTCGCCAATTGGCTTGTACCGACGTTACAGTTCCACGTTATGATAATTTCGTATCTCGCCAATTGGCTTGTGCCCATGTTACGGTTCCACGTTATGATAATTTCGTAATTTATGATAGTTTTTTTCTTAAAATTGGAATAGAAAAAGAACCACATCGAATTTTCGAAAAATCGCTTCGAGGTGCACACCCCCATGCTACAAACTAACTTTGTGCCAAATTTCATGAAAATCGGCCGAACGGTCTAGGCGCTATGCGCGTCATAGACATCCAAACATCCTACAGACATCCAGACATCCTCCGGACAGAGAGACTTTCAGCTTTATTATTAGTAAAGAAGATTAATATTTGTTAGTTTCTTTCGTAAGAAGAAATGCCTTAAATGAGGAGTAAGAACTTGAACAATATTCACATGTATTTTTCATTCGTTAGGCCTTTTTTTAGAAACTATTTTTGGTTTTAATGTTATTAAAATCCTCACAAGCTGATACGATATTAATTTTCAAGTTTACGCTTCAAATGACAAAGTAAGTATCCAAAATAATCCTTCACGGTTAATTATTTTTAGACTTTTTTGGTCTTCTATTCAAATTTATGTTTTTCCGGGACCTGAAGTAAACCGGCCGGGACACCGGGATTTTGCCTGAAATCCAAGACTGTCCCGGTCAAATCGGGACGTCTGGCAAGCCTAATTATAAAGAGTATTTGTTCAGAAACTTTTTCGGGACATTTTAATTATCCTAGAACAGTGAAGCCCAACGTACGGCGCACGGGCCGCGATTCACACCCATGTGACCCCTAGTTTTGCTTAAAATGTATAAATTGAAACCCGTGATTTGACAGATTGTCACAAGCTTGGAGCCAAACATTCAGAAATTGGTTTCTGGAAAACAAATACAATTTATACATATTAAGATGGTTGTATGTGTGTGTTTGTATGTTTTCTTTATCTTCTTTTTATTTTACTAATAATAAAGCTGAAAGTCTGTCTGTCCGGAGGATGTCTGGATGTCTGTAGGATGTCTGTGACGCGCATAGCGCCTAAACCGTTCGGCCGATTTTCATGAAATTTGGCACAAAGTTAGTATGTAGCATGGGGGTGTGCACCTCGAAGCGATTCTTCGAAAATTCGATGTGGTTCTTTTTCTATTCCAATTTTAAGAAAAAAAATATCATAAGATGGACGAGTAAATTACGAAATTATCATAACGTGGAACCGTAACATGGGCACAAGCCAATTGGCGAGATACGAAATTATCATAACGTGGAACCGTAAGATGGGTACAAGCCAACTGGCGAGAAAATTCACCATACATTATTTGTAAATATACAGGCGAACCAAAAGACCTTTTGATTTTTCTATTACGGGCAAAGCCGTGCGGGTATCACTAGTTTTTAATAAAAATCCAGTTACTTCGGATCTGGACCAAATTTGTATGGTCTTTTGGTGCTTAAAAATTCCCATAGAGAGTGGCCACACCCCCCCCCCTCCCCCTCAGTAAGGAAAAAATTCAAAGAGGTGTAAAACTTAATTTTGAGTCAAAAAAAAAATAAAAAAGTCTCGTGCGTAACGTTAAGTTTTTTATTTTTTCCAGCTAACCAAAGCTTTTAAAAAATAATGCTGTTGGGGAATAATACATGCTTTAATATACTATCAAAGCATCCAGACTTAGATAAAATGAAAAGATTTCTGCAAACACAAATCCTATCTGCAAATAATTATTTTGCCTAATTCACCCTTGTGAATAAAGAATTAAATTTATATTCAAATATGAAAAAGACAAAAAAAAGTGCTTTAAATCATTTTTTTTTTTACAATAACATATAGTTAGTTCTTATTTTTCACCAACTGTAGAAAACTGCCAAAACCATTAATTTTTTCACACATGTGCTTTAAAAGGCTTTTGGTGAAAGGCTTTAACAGAAATAAACTGTTTTTTTTTTTTTAATTCTCTTTAAAAAAATATATTATTTTTTCATTAACGTTAGCAGTTTGAAAAAAATTTCTGCAGACCCAAAAATTTTCTGCAAACGCCGTTCGCGCGTTCGTCTATATAATGCAAGACTGAGCATAACAGTTAATCCCATATTTAATTAATGGTTACTTGAATAAAATAAAAAAACGCTCGGGACGTTTTTTCGAGAGTCGCCTTTCTACGGGTTGACGTGGATATTTTACACTGTATTTTTTTTTCTTTTATTTACGCCTAATTGTTGAACATCGTCAATAGACAGAGCTTTAATTTTTAGAACGTGCAACGCTGCTAGCTAATAAAACAACCATCAAGAAATGAACAACAAATCCTTGGTTTGTAATTTTCATTCCTTTTTCCAATTAACTATGTTCTTTGGAAAAAAAAAAATATTTTGAAATTTTATACGTGTTTTAACTTGTGAGAATCATTTTAATATGAAGTGCGCCCCTCGTGAAAAAAAAGGTTGAGCATCACTGTCCTAGAAAATTTAATTCGATTACTATTTTCGAAAAAACAACAAAATCTGAATTAATCCGACTGATCCTACAGTCTGCCGCGTTGGGATAATTAGGTTCGGCGACAGGTTTCTTGCGCCCAAGGCAGCAAGTTGCTTGATTAGGATTAGGACTTCAATTCCTAGCTTCTCAGATACGCATTCGTTTCTTCTCCTCCTGTTACCGACCCTTGGTACAATCATTATTATTCACTTATTTCTTTAAAAAAGTGTCGACAGAGCTTTGGGATAATAGCTTTTGACTACTGAAGTTTATCGTTTTTTTTTTTTTTTTTTTTTTTAAGTACTATTGCTATCGGTAGTAATATCGAACTACAGCTGTAAAGAATTTAAAATTTGCACTTTTCAAATTCATTTTTAACGACTTATTTCCATTCCACAACATAATTATATATAATTCTTCTATGCTGATAAACACAAGTCGCAAACATAACCAAATGCAAAACGAACTAATTTTACGCGAAAAAATCAGTTAAATACCGAATGTTCTGTCTTGAATAAACAAAAAAACAAATAATAATAATAATAATAATAATAAATAAGTAAAATAAAACACAGCTGTTTAAGTATAACATTTTAAAATACGTTTTTTTGGCTTTAAACTTCCCTTAGAATCATGACAAAAATACTTCTAAAATCATCTTTTAATTTTAGGAAGGTTTATGGTCAAACAATAACTCGGCAACATGGGGCTTCAACTGAAAAAATAACAAATAATTTACCATCAAATGTCTCAAAAACGTTGATAAAAATTGTAAAAATGTCTTGCTATTCAAGAAGTAATAAAATTTGATTTGTCATAGAATTAAAGGAAGTAGGCAATTTCAAGCACACTAAACTAAAAAAAAAGTCCATCATTTGCAAATGCCGAAAAAAGGAAAAAATATATATTTTTTTTATTTCTCATCATATTGGTGCATTTATAAGTTTAAAATCGATATAACAGCATCATCAGTGAGTCTTTTCTTGGTTATTGGCAACTACTGAGTTTTAATTAGTTTTTATAGTATTTTAGAAGACTAAATTGGGTATGTCGCCAAACGGTAACACGATGCATTTAAAGGTTAAATAAAACTAATCGCGCATCTTGAAATCCTGTTTTTAAAAAATTCAATAAACGATCAATTAATTAATTGCATTTAAACTTTTGAAAGAATAACGCCGCAAGTTCACAACTGAAACAACTTAACAATTTACGTTGCAAAACATCGAACGAGTAACTCACCATTATCAGATGCATGAAGTATTTTTATTCTCTTGCGCTTAGTTAAAATTGAGCACGAAACTACATACATTTTTACAAACGTACAAAAATTGACATGGGATTAAAACCCTTTTAAACAACACTTCCCTTTTGCTGAATGCACCCCCTTCTCTTTCTTTAGAGATCATCAACTTCCCTTTTTGTCCTGTTCCCCACTAACTCTCTCTCCCTTTACCCGAGAGACCAGAATAATTTATTTAAAAAAAAAAACTTTTTGAACTGCAGTTTTTTTATTTGCTCAACAGCGGTACTTCCAAAACTATAAATAAGTAAGAGCATGTTTACGATCGAAACACTATTTGAATGTTCAGGCAAGCAATATTATTACGAAAAAGTAAATAAATTAAAATAAACCACGATATTACAAAAAAATTTAAAAACAGTCCAGTTACAAAAAAAAAAAAAATGCTAGACGTAACACGAGTTAAAATATGAGCACCCAACAGTGTTGCCAGAACCTTTTAAGTTTATACAATGGATTCTACATCCCAAAATTATGACATTACCGAAAAAATATTGCACAAAACTTTTTCACTTTTTTTTTTATCATAAAACTTTTTGAATCGGACAGGCAAAATGGGGATGTTTCCTTCAGTCAAAAGTAGTACTTTTAGTCACCGAAATTGATAGAATAAGCAAAAAAAAAAAAAAAAAAAAAAAAACATGGACCTTCTTTCATTTTCCCAAACAGTTATTTTTTAATTAATTTTTTAAAATGTTCGATTTTTCAAACAAGGCGAGGTCCAGATGACGTCACAAATGCTGCTTTTTGGCGCATCTTTGTACCCCGCGTTTCCACGTTATGATAATCAAAAAGCGAATTAAAATTGCGCTCTAAGCTTGCTATCAACCATATCGTTGCCAATATACGTGAGTAAAGGTGGGAATTAAATATTTTACACTGTGAATGGCAACACAGAATGGCATTTCATCATTTGTGATGTCATCAGCAAGAAATGTAAACAATGAAAGATCACCGATTTGAGCAATTTTTTAAAAATATTAAACTTAAACAAATTATTTAAAAAATGGTTAGATCCTATGTTTTTAAGCATGTTCTTTCAGAAAAAAAAAATACTTTTAAAATATTGGAAACGACCTTATTCTGAGAACGGGTCGATTTTTCGCGGATCATCCGTTGAGAATATCATCTGCCGACACTTGACTTGCCCTGATAATACAGCTTTCCTCAAAGCGCACAAATACAACTTTCCTATTTCATAACAAAGAACCACATGACAATCGAAAGAAAAAAAAAAAAAGAAAGATGACCGAACTACCACTCCCCCCCCTCCCGAAAGTACTGAAAAATCATCAAACCGAAGTCCCATTGGAGGTTTCAGGTTAGTAGCATTTTTCCAGAGGTTTAACAAAATAACGAAAGGTTAAATGACTCTTGGCAAAAATCTCTCTCTCAAAATAAATAAATAAATAAATAAACATCAATAGCTGTGCCAAATAATTAAAATATTTACAAACAATATCTTATCACTTTTTGAACAAGGCAATTTTTTTTATACTTCTAAATATTCCCGGTTAACGATGTCGGTTTGTTGAATCAACGGTTGAAGGTACCAATAAAGTTTAAAAGTCTCCGTCAAAGCAGTAATAAATGTAGTTAGGAAAATACATGGGGGAGGGGGGGGCTCCAGCGTTAGACATCATGATTGGTATAACGAATTTTGGTTTGGTCAACAAAGGACAATTTAGATTACCTAGCAGACTTTAATTTGAAAAGTACATATTCATTTTTTTAAAAGATGGTTTGGAACCAATTTACTTAAATTTGCATGGTTTTGTCAACAATTTGAGTTTTTCGGAGAAAGGCGTTCCCCCCGACGTCAAACTAGCACTTTAGTCCAAGAGGATAGTAAAAAGTTTAACTCCACTTTTAAACTTATCGCTAGAAAGGAGTCACAGCTCGATACAGAAACGAGAGTTTAATGTCATTATAATTAATACTAACTAGTTCTTCTAATTAATACTAACTAGTCTAACACGTTCAAAACAGAAGTGCCCATTCCCACCAAGAACGATGGCGCACGCACACCTCAGATGCTGCTGAGCGCTCTCCACGAACGAGACCCCCCCCCCCCCCCTGCATCCCTCAAAAAGAGAACAAGACCTCCTAAAAATGTCAATGACGCAATCTGCGCCATTGACCCCCCCCCCTCCCCCCATGTGGGTACACTTTTCTGAATTGCTCACTGAATTCAGGTATTGCTAGAGGTTTTTGTTTCTTCTTTAAAGATGTGAAAATATTCCTTGACATTTTTCTAGAGGAGTGAAATACAAGCAGTAAAGATCATAAGTGATTAATGTTTAAAACACTAAATTTTCAAGCATGCTTTGGAAGATGGGGAAGAAAAAGAAGTACTGTATTATATATATTTTTTAACCTTTAGAGACCAGAATGTTTTGAATTAATAAAAAATAAATAAACACACTTACATTTAAAAGTAAAATTTTTAAAATTAAAATTGCTTCCTCCTGATTTTTCACGACGGCTAAATTTATATTTAATACATACAGCGTGAAAAGACGCTTGACTAAATTTCGGAGGCATATTTTCTGTTTTCAGTGCGTAAACTATGCTTGTAGGGGCATTGAAAAATCCGACTGCATTAAAAATAAGTTTAATTCTTAAGCTTACCTTCCAACCAGCAGAGCTGTTGCTGTCCCCCTTATCCTTGAAGTAAGCAACATTCTGTACCATCCACTCGTAAATTTGTGCCAGAGTCAATCGCTTCTCCGGAGAACTCTGGATGGCCTGTGTGATGAGGTCCGCATAGGACATATTCCCCCAAGCATTCCTCCGCGAGGAGTTCTTCTTCGGAGCCTCGGGAAGGGGCAAGTGCCCCATCGGGCCCTTCTCGTCCGCCTCCACGTAGTTCTCGGGCCGCGGCAGGGGCCACGTGTTCGAACGGGCCCGAGTTTGAGGCTCGAAGCTTGGGTCTATGTCCAGTGGGTCCATGTTGGACAGTGCCGTGCGGTAATCCACTTTGACGATTGGGTGACAAACGACAAGGAGAAAAAAAAAAATCACTGGGATGACGTCGGTCTTTTAGCGATGAAGATCAACAACAGAATCCATGGTAATCCAAAAGCGATGAGCCAGTCAGATGAACTTGAATTAGTTAATTTTCACTCAGGAAAAAATGGTTTAACACCATCAGTCGATGAAATGCGAAACATGATCAAATCTGTAGTAAAATAGCCTGATTTGGAGCAGAAGAGGCTGTTAAGTATTTAACAATTATCTTAAGCTGCAGCGAGTTTCAACAATAATGTTCGATTTGCGTAATAAGTAAAATTCTGTAGCTGCTAGAGGCAATTTTCTTCAAGTTGTAAATAGCACATATAAGTACTTGAACTCGATAATTTCCTGTACAATTCAAACAACAACAATCGAATCTTTAAATGTATATCCGCGCAGCAGTAAAAATAGAATGATTTTTTTTTTCAAAGACCAGATAGTTGATGAAACACGAAGACGATAAAAAATAGTTATGAAGTATTGAACAGTGATAGTATTTAAATATAACAAATAACGATTTGATTTCACTTTGATTCTCTGCGAATTGAGCAAAAGAAACTTGCGAACGGACTAGAGGTAAGCGGTGTTTGTTTATTTACTTATTACGTAATCGAAGCACAGATGCGCAATTCATTGAGAGAAGAATGCGAAACACATGGCACAGCTCCACTACAATCGCAGGGGACACACATATAGTAAACACCCTTTAAAGAAAGGGGTAACCGCTACACACACACACTTACACTGAATCGCAGGCAGCTAGTTGCGTACGACGCACTTCAAGGTTATTCTCATTAAACATCCGAAGAACAAAACTTGCGTTTGCGGCAGATTGGGAAAACGATTTCCAACTTTCAGGACCCTCCCCAATCGGAAAGCATGCTTTTCCAGATCCTATCCATTCTTTGGAGTCGCCGTTTCGAATCCACAGGTGGTCAGAACCAATAACAAAACTTCGGACCGAAGAGCGCGTACAACTTCGCAGAGCGGTTTCAATGCTGTTACTGCTGGAGATCGGTTCGGTCCGCACTGCGCTTCCAGCTCCACGCATCCATTCTGGCACGTCACTATGACGTCATGTTGCCCCTGGCGACGGCTACAAGCTTTCTGCGAGTTTTGGCGGTCTTCTGCGTGTACGTTTTTGCGATAGCAACGACATCTGTTGATTGCTGTTACATTATTAATCCTTGGAGGTGCGAAATAAAAATTTGGGGAGAACTGATCCAGGGGTAGAAGTGACCGACTTGTCACATATAGGACATTTTCCACAAAAAATATAGGACAAATATAGGACACATTATATGAATAATTTCGCTATGAAAAACGAAATACATATCATATATTACTTAGTTATTCTTATAAATCATTTCGTTAAAAAAAAATTTCAAACAAAATTATAACTTACATCTGAAATGACTTTCCTGTAGTTGAAAGAAATATTTTTGAAAAAACAGTGTACTTTACAGACTAAATAACTAAACAAAATTTGAACAAAGATAAATTTTTATTTTTTCTTTCCCACTTATGATCCAAGTACTAATTCCACTGCTCTTTGATTTTATATCTAAACTGAACCCTTTACCACTTGTATTAAAAACAAACAGAGCTTGAGAAGGATCCTTCTGACGTTTTTCAGAGTTTTCTTTATGCTTAAATGTTTTAGCATGCAGTCTCAATTGCGAAAATCCACTATTGCTTATGGGCACTGAACAGTTGCAAAAATGGCAAAAAGCGGTAAAATCATCTTCGCCTTTAGTGCACTATGCACCAAAATTTGTACAAATTAATGTCCTCCTGATTCAATCACTCCACACGAAATTTTGTTGAGCGATGCAATTTTGCCATTATAATTCCACTTATTACCACAAACTATGTTTTAACATCATAAGGAACTAACATTCCACGATCCCAAAATTCCACAAAAAAAAAAAAAAAAAAAATTGCAAAAAGAAGATTAGAACATTCCGATCAGAAAATGCACTGAACACAAAATATACCAACGAAAACCATGATGGAAAACAAAACAAATGGCTGTTGCCCTCCCCCCCCCAAACGCAAAATTCTAAAACCAACTTCAGATTTAGTTCTCGAAACTCCACCTACTATAGAGTGACGTCACATTGCTGTAGCCAATGAGTGAAGATGCCTGTTGTAGGATTTAGTCAGTTGAGTTTTTTAATTTGAAATTCATTTGGGCATATATTTTCAACGAAAAATCCGATGTCAGAAAGTTTATTTACTGTTCCTTTTAAAAGATATATTGGGTAAAAAACGGGAATATAGGAAATATAGGACATTTTTTGAAAAATATAGGAAATAAAGGACGATTTTGATGCCTTTTTTGAAAATATAGGAAATATAGGATATATAGGACTACTTCGACCCCTGCTGATCACCTGCCTAGAAAAATCAGTAAAAGAAAATTAAATTCGCATCGAACATTTCGAGAATTGTTTTATGCATTTTTTTTTTCGTTTACTATGTTCCACCAATTCATTTATGGATAATGAATTTAATTATATTTTTTATGAGTACAAAACTTTTTCTAAATGCACACATTACTTTGAAGGGAGAAGGATTAACACGCATTGACTTCAAGTTACCACTTCAAAAAATTGAACTTGAGTGAATTTATTCTAACTTAAGTTTATATTGCACTGACTACACAACATTTAATTCTCATGCAATTTTTTTTTAACATAAACTAGAGGTAAACGAGCTGATGTGTGCATCACTTGACTTCCTTTTACTCCAACTGAATATCATTTTCCCATTATTGGCAATTTTAATGTGATTCAATAGTTTACTCTCTAAATATCACCAACAATGCCAAATCGAACCCAGATTTAAAAAAAAAAAAATTAATTTGAATTCTGAAATTTTGAGTTCAAATTATGTTTTTCGCAATCACAAACTGAGACAGGATCCTGCTCATTGGAGTTATTGTTTCTAGAAACAGCTCCTGCCCCCCCCCCCCAAGCCTGCCTCTCCTCCTGGGCGGTTTCGTGTGCATAGTTGTGTGTGGTAAGTGTGTAGGCTTGTGTGTGTGCGTAGACCTGTGTGTATGCACGTAGGCGTGTGTGTGCGTATGTGTGTGAGTAGGACATGGACGCCTCCGAGCAGGAGAAGCGGATAGCTCAGGACCGGAGCAGCCGCGCCGCGCTGCGCCGCCTGCAGAGGACGGTGGGCGGTGGTGCTGTAGAAACTTCTGGTCCAAGCTGAAAAAGGCACGGAACATCAAAAACGGTCATATGAGAACAATAAGCAATCGTGATATTGCTCAAAAAAATCGGCAAATTTGTCGCCAAGTTAGTGACAAAACTTGGCGACGAAAAGACTGGCGATATATCACCAAGTGTCCGCCAATTATAACACCACTTGTGTTTACATCGAAATTAACGATGCTTTTCCCAAAAAAAGGGGCAAAAGACCCCCTTAGAACCATCCGAATGCAACCAAAAGGGAAGGTGCACTAGACCCCTCTAGGAGTCTACGTACCAAATTTAAACTTTCTAGGACATACCATGTTTGAGTTATGCGAGATACATACACACATACGCACATACATACGTACATACAGACGTCACGAGAAAACTCGTTGTAATTAATTCGGGTATCGTCAAAATTGATATTTCGAGTGTCTGTACGTTCCTAGGCATATATCCACGTGTGGTCGAGTCGAAAAAAACCCCCAACATTCAGTCGGGGTTGAGCAAAATAGAAATTAACGCCGATTTTTCAGTGAAAACCTTTTTGCGAATACAATACTTCCTTTTTTGCAAAAAGAAGTAAAACTTGAAGGGAAAAAGTTCAAAACTCTTTCAAAAAGTGCATTTAACAGTTTATAAAAGTTAAAAGAAATAAAACACGTTTTTGAATAAAACCTTTCGTACTGGAGCTTTCTTTGAGAATCTTTAGATGAAAATACGTTTTTAGTGTGTTTACAAGTGTATTTCACGTAGGGGAATGTAGGGCAAAGTGAAATGATTAAGATAACTTGCCTGTTTCAAAATAAACAAATAGAAATGTCGTTTTGAAAATTACAGTGTACAAAGAACAATGCATTTATAATAAAACTTACTTTGAAACTTTTTTTTTTTGGCAGTATATTTGTACTTTTAGAAAGAAGTGAAAATTTGTCACTTTTTTTTTCATGGGGCAAGTTGAAAAATAAAATATATTTCTAGTGAAATATTTGCTATTTGAATTATTAAAAATAATTTTGATCAAATGAAAGAGTAAATAAAAGAATGAATAAAGAAAGTAATTGATAATGAAACAATAAACGGATAAATAAATAAATATATGAGAAAAAACAAACGAATATATATTGAATGAATAGGAAAATAAGTGAATGGTGTTATTTCCTTCAGTCAAAAGTACTATTTTTAGTCTCTAAAATTAAAAAAAAAAAATGAACCCGAAAAAACTTTTCCCAACAGTTTTAATTTATTTATTTTTTTAAATGTCCGATTTTAGAAACTAGGCGTGGTCTTCATGACGTCACAAGCGGTGTACTTTAGCACTCTACTCCATTGGCGCGCTGAATATTTATGCATTGTTAAAAAAAAAAAAAGGTTGCCGTTAAACAGTAGTATTAAAACAAATCCTGTTGAGAATTTTGAATGAACGCTTTTCTGAATCAAACGTGAAATTCATAACTATCCCTCGTTCCGCTATAACATTTTTATCTTTATTTAATGCCAAAATATTGCACTCTGCACTAATGGCATCAGTTAATGGCATATCATCACTTGTGATGTCATGAGCAGAAGCGTACAAAATAAAATTGAATCTGCACACCGATTAAAATATTTTTCAAAAAATATTAAACACGTTTATAATGTAAATATTTTTATAAATAAAAATTATTTTGTTGTTGATATTGACAAGATTTTTTTGAGCAATCACGATTGCTTATTGTTATTACTTGACTGTTTTTGGCATCCTATCATTTTATTTTCCCTCCGCCACCCTCCGCACCATCACCGTCGACGGGCTCCTCACGATGCTGCACCTCTAGCGATAGCCATCTCCAGGTTGCATCCATGTCCTACACACACGCGCATACATACACAACTACACACACATACACACGCATACACAAACACATACACACACGCATACATACAGACACCCACACATACACACACAAAAACATACACACACATACACACAACTACCCACACATTCATGCCTGCATACAGACACAAACACATACCCCCCCCCCCCACAGATACAAACACACATGCCTACACACACATACACATAACCCGTGCACACAAACACATCCCCCCACACACAAACACATACCTCCACACACAAACACACATGCCTACATACACACACTCGTGATTGCGAAAAACATAATTTAAATTCAAGATGTCAAAATTCAAATTAATTTTTTTTTTATTTCTTTTTAATTTCAAAGTTTTGATTTTTTTCCCTTCTTATTTTTTTTTTACCTCCACAACGAAAAACCCTGTAAAACGCATTTTTCCTTGGGCTTAGGTTTGTCGCAGGCAAGACATTTGTTTATTCAATTTAAAGCTCTTTATTGATCAAAAAAAAGAAAGAGCAGTGAAATATGTGGTTTTATTTTTATTTTGCTATACATGATTATTGAGATGTATGGACTAACTGGGACCAAAAGCAATCCGGGTAATATGGGTAAGAAGTAAAACACATTCGTAAAGAAACAGGGCCATTCCACGGAAAACGGTAATTTTGTCCCGCACGTGACGCCTCATACATGTCATAAAAAAATAATAATTTAAAAGGATGATGAACAAAATTTTGTTGCTTAAGAAATCACAAACGATGTGTGACTTCTTGAACAAAAAATTTCTTCAAAAATTATTTCTTTTTTATGAAATATAAGAACCGTTACGTGCGGAACAAAATGACCATTTTCAATGGAATGGGCATATACATATTTTTTTTTTCAATAGTTTAAATAATTATTTCTAAACTAATGAGATATGTTTCCTTTACGAGGAACCATAGCTTTCAAAATCTACAATTTGTTTCGTCATTGCTGTATCAATAGAGCAAAAATATTAGCTTATTCGTAAGCAAGTTACCAGAGGTTGACTTTGGATGTCCTGCACGTGACGCATGTAAATAAATTTTATTTTACATGCGTTTATTATTTTGTTCAACAAAAATATAATTGTGTCAGGAGTATCTTTGTATAAAATGTAAAGATTAAAAAAATTGCTTACCCCTGTTTCATTAAAATATTAAGAGATATGACGAAATGTTAATGAAATTTAAGCGTATTTTTGTCCCGCGCGTGACGGTGGAATGGCCCAGCAGACTTGTCTTTTATTACAGCAGAAAAAAAAAAACGAAGCTTTGTAACTAAATTACAGAGTACCGTTTCTCGCAAACACTTTATCATTTACTAGTGATACCCGCACGGCTTTGCCCGTAATAGAAAAATTAAAAGGTCTTTTGGTTCGCCTGTATATTTACAAATAATGTATGGTGAACTTTATCGCCAATTGGCTTGTACCCATGTTACGGTTCCACGTTATGATAATTTCGTATCTCGCCAATTGGCTTGTGCCCATGTTACGGTTCCACGTTATGATAATTTCGTAATTTACTCGTTCATCTTATGATAATTTTTTTCTTAAAATTGGAATAGAAAAAGAACCACATCGAATTTTCGAAAAATCGCTTCGAGGTGCACACCCCCATGCTACAAACTAATTTTGTGCCAAATTTCATGAAAATCGGCTGAACGGTCTAGGCGCTATGCGCGTCACAGAGATCCTGACAGACAGAGAGACTTTCAGCTTTATTACTAGCAAAGATAAAGATAAAGAAGATTAAGAGATGTGACGAAATGTTAATGAAATTTAAGCGTACGATGGTGGAATGACCCAGCAGACTTATCTTTTACTAGAGGACCCGACAGACGTTGTTCTGTTCAAACTTTGTAAATTGAAAAGTTAAAAAAATTCAATAAACTATCAAGCGTTTGAACCGTTTTTTTTTTTAAATTTCAGTGACTGGAAGTACTTTTGACTGAAGGGAACAACTCCATTGTTTGCTTTTGCAACTATCAGCAAGGCCATGGCCGAATTACATTAGCCCTTGGTCTTTGGCGTCCACAAATTTGGCAACAATTGGGAAAATTGCTAAGACTCCTGATTTTCAAACTCTTCCCACAATTTCTACATTGTCTGGGGGAATTATCATAACGTAGATCGTAAAATATGCAGAATTGGCGAAAACATTTCCCCATTGTTTAAATTTCGTGACGCCAAGTTTGTGGACCTTTAAGAAATTAAAATGAAGCGAAGCTAAAAGACGTAACCATGGCAATGCGAAACAAAACATCAGTCATTTTAATGGAGATTAGATTTATTCGAACTTTATTTTTAACGGCTTGTAACTTTTTTCCTTTAGAGATAGAAGGTTACTTTTTCGACCAAAGGTCGAGCTATTTCTGGAGTAAAAAATGTCACTTTTTCCAACGGTGTCAAAAAGAAAACTGTGGGACAATTCCTTCCCTTTTTATTGATAGATTTAATGAAAAAAGTATTGCCAAAATTTCAGCTAAGCCTAAAAAAGTTCGAGTTAAAAACGCAAATTACTCCCGCCGTAATTAAGTTAAGCATTGAAATAAATCATTTAGAACGTGGAAAATTCTACCCTTTTCAACGATATATAGTAATAATATGTGCAAGTAATTTTTCACCTTTTGAATAGCCAATAATAGGCAATTTAACGTGAAAATTGGGCCTAAATTTGAATATAAAAAGAACTATTTATCGGATTTTTTCGAATTATAGCCTATGTTACTCGGTAAGAAAGCACCTTTCATATAGTGAAAGAATTTTTCAAATAGGTGCAGTGGTTCCGGAGATTACCTCGAACATATAAACACACAAAAATCCGTCCTCTCTCTTTATAATATTAGTAATAGTAAAGATTACAGCAGAAAACCGAAGCTTTGTAACTAAATTACAGAGCACCGTTTCTCGCAAGCACTTTATCATTTACAGCTGCAGTGGTGTCGGACTGACGTTCCAAGTACGTCATGTTCCTTGCTAAATCAGTATAATTTATTTTACGACATATGCCGGAGTTGCACATTGAAACAAAATGAAAAGCAAATGTTTCGCGTATTTATAGTTCCTTTCTTGTGATCATAATTTAAAATTATTATTTTAGAGTATATATTTTTTCTTTACTCAAGAAATTTGATACGGTTAAGCCGGTGATCCGGAAAATGGCAGCCGGATAAACGCAATTCTACTGTACTTTATTTTATTTCTCAATTGGGTTGTTTCCTTCAGTCAAAAGTAATACCTTTAGTCGATGAAATTGACAGAATAAGCGAAAAAAATAACATGGACCCAGAAAATACTTTTATTTTCCCAACAGTTATTTTTTAATTATTTTTTTTTTAAATGCCCGATTTTTCAAACAAGGCGTGGTCTTGATGATGTCACAAATGATGCTTTTTGGCGCATCTTTATACCGCATTTCCACGTTATGATAATCAAGAAGGAAATTAAAATTGTGCTCTACGCTTGCTATAAACCATATCGTTGCCAATACACGTGAGTAAAGATGCGAATTAAATATTTTGCTCTGTGAATGGCAACACGAAATGGCATTTTATCATTTGTGATGTCATCTGCAAAAGCTTAAACAATGAAAGCGCACCGGTTTAAATAATTTTTTTAGAAATATTAAACTTAAACAATTTTTTTTTTTAAATGGTCAGATCCTATGTTTTTATGCATGCTCTTTTAGAAAAAAAAAACTTTTAAAATTTTGGAAACGACCCCATTTCTATTCTTTAACCTTTATTTATTTTCTTTGCCAAGAATGAAAAAAAGTAAAACATTTTTTTCGAATGGAAGAAATTAAGAACAAGTTTTTCGTATTTTGCCTAAAGCTAAAAACTAGTTTAGACTTGTAAAAATTTTATAATGATAAATTCAGGTCTACCTTTTCCTACACATTGAAAAATCTCACAATAAAAAACATTTTCTGTAAAAACATTGATAGATAATTATTTATTGAACCGAACATGGATTGTTTTTACTTTCTTCTATATCTAATATATAGAAGAAAGTATTGGATTCGTGCAAATTTTCGAATTTCGAATTTTGACGGATTCGAACGTTTTGAGGTGTGCTGAGTCCATTTCGACCATTTTTGGAAAATGTCTGTCTGTCTGTGTGTGTGTGTGTATGTATGTGTGTGTGTATGTATGTGTGTCACGTCTGTGTGTGACCAGTTTTTTGTGGCCGCTCTACAACAAAAACTACCGGATAAAATCGAACGAAATTTAGTACACATATGTGCCCCTATGTGAACTTGTGCCCATTAGTTTTTGGCGCGAATTCCTCCAAGGGGGGTGGAGCAATGGGACGTTTTTCGAGTTACGCGTGCTTGCTATTCCTCAGGAAGTTACTGGCGGAATCAAACAAAATTTGGTCCATATGTTGGTATTAACAGGAACAGGTGCTGATTCAATTTTGGTGTCAATAACTCAAACGGGGGTTGAGCTATAGAACGTTTTTTGTCGTCAATTGTGACTGCTGTATCTCAAGAAATAACGAACGGAATGAAAGAAAAATTTATCGGCAAGTAGCCCTTAGTGGGTATAAGAACTGATTTTATTTTTGTGTCAACAGCTAAAAAGGGGGTAGCGCAATCACCCGTTCTTTTTTTCCATTTTGAGTGCCCTATCTCAAGAAGTAATGCTACGTTCTGGTTGAAATTTGGAATATATGTGAATCCATACGTAAACAGGCTTTGGTTCTATTTTGACGCCGATCGCTCCAAGAGGTGTTGATTTTTTTTTTTTTTTTTTTTTTTTGCGAATAAAAATATTTTTATTAATGCAACAATAAGAAAGATAAATCGTAATAGATTGTCGTCTGCGTATTTCTCGTGATTTTAATTGTATGGAAATGATAGGAAATATTATCTCAATGATTTAAAATTTTTAACTGTTGCCATCTTATGTTTGTTAACAAATAAAATATTTGTAATTCATTCAAGCAAGGCTTTTAAAATAACTTTCAATTTTCGCTCTTTGCTTTGCTTTTGCAATAATTCAGACATTGGGATAGTCGTCAAGTTTTTGCATGTGTAATTTTGTTTTTGTTGGGAATATTGCTTCCTCGTCAAGCATGGGGAGGGATCAGAAAAAAAAAAAAAATATATATATATAGAAGAAAGTTTCGTGATGGCCACAACATATTAGTTTAATACGAATACAAACCCAGCGTTCTGACTAGTTTTTTTTCTGAGAGTTTTTTAATGTTATGTAATATCAGTGTTATGCAATTTCTAGTTTTTAATTCGAATTACCAATAAATCATTAAAGTTAATTACATACCTTTGTGCATAAAAAGTAAAATAAGAAATAAAAACGTCAAATAATACAAATTTCTTATTTTACTTTATCATTTATAGTACTGTATGAAAAATCTTTCTATAACCTATCAGTATTCATATGCTGGGATGCCATTGGGATTTCTCGCGAAATTCTAGATTCTGCTCGTAAAATTCCAAAGCTCTAGGCAAGAAAACCCCGAGATCAACATGTCTCAAAAATTATTCGCTTTTTTTACAATTGCTACTGTTGTAGCTAATCTATTATTAATCTTAAAAACTAGCAAAAAATTTGATATTAAGTAATGAAATGGGTCTCTCAATAACTACCCGCATTTCTTTAAGACAATTCCTTTAAAATGGTGTAAAAATAGTCTGACACACATACACACACACACCAAAAAAATTAATTTGAATTCTAAAATTTTGAATTCAAATTATGCTTTTCGCAATCACGAGTTGCGACAGGATCCTATTCATTGGAGATATTGTTTCTAGAAACGGCTCCTGCCCCACCGAGCCTGCCCTTCCCCTTGGGCGGTTACGTGTGTATAGTTGTGTATGTGTAGGCTTGCGTGTGTGCGTAGACCTGTGTGTGTGTGTGTGTGTGTGTGTGTGTGTGTGTGTATGAGCGTGCGTGTGTCTAGGACATGGACGCCACCGACCAGGAGCAGCGGCTACCGGGAGGAGTCGCGTCTGCAGAGGACCGGTGAAGGTTGAAAAAGGCACGGACATCAAAGACAGTCAAATGAAAACAATTAGCAATCGTGATTGCTCAATAAAATTAAACAGATAGTAGGGTAACAACCCCAGTAATTGCACTTTAAGAGTTTGTCCTTAAACTTACCTTTGTTTTCATTTCTTAAAAACGAAATATTTATTTGTAAATATTTTTGTATCAAAGAATGCACATCTGTGCATCTAATTAGTTCACTAAAAGCCAAAATGTTTGAACAGATATTTTTATAAAAATATATGTATAAAAAGTTACCAAAATCACCAGTCAGTGGCACCTGATACCCCAATGTATGACGCCTTGTGATCCAGTGATTGGCACATGTTAATAGAACTGGAAAACCACTTTATTTTTCACTTTAAGATTACATACAAATTTCATCATCATAAGAAACTTAATTAATGTTAATTTAAAGTAGGTAATCTTACTAATATTATATATGCGAAAGTTTGTCTGTATGGATGTATGGATGGATGTATGGATGTTTGTTACTCTTTCACGCAAAAACTACTGAACGGATTTTGATGAAACTTAACAATAATATAGCTTATGCATCAGAATAACACATAGGGTAGTTTTCGTCCCGTTATGGGGGGCAAAACCCCCTTAGGGGGGCAATAAAACACAATTTTTGTATAAATTCTCTAATATTGGGATGAATAAATACTTGCACATATTTACATTATATGTCCATCGAAAGCTCTGATTTTTCTGCTGAAGATGGCACCTGTTCGAAATTTCTAAGTAGAATAAAAAACGAGTTATGAGCTTTTTAGATCCATGTTCGAAGGCTTTCCTCAACTAAATACAGTATTTAGTGTATCATCTCAACTCCCTGTCGATAGCGACAATTGTTGTATTGTTGACTTTCTTTGCTTTTCGTGATTGTTCAAGGCTTTTCTCAAGTCAAATCTTGAAGTAAGATTTTTGCACAAGATTGGCAAATAATACATGATTTGGCTGATGATTTTCCATTTAAACGGAACTTTAAAGTAATTAATGGTTTTTATTATTATTTATGCTAATTGAACACTTACTCATTATCCAAACAACCAGCAGATCGCCAAAATTTTTGCAGAAAGATTTCCGTAGCTGATGCATTTGGCAGTTTTTTCAACGTTGCTGTTTTTGAAGCCGAAGACTACGTCATAATGTTTCTTAGCTTTCACCATGTAAACAAAATATCGCCAATCAAAGAATTTTCAAAAGACTTTTTTTACTGTGTTAAATAATCCAGCAACTAAATTAGGCAAATCCATAAACAGCAAAAAAACTTCCATTTATTTTCCTTTTTGCACAATTTCAAACAATCACCAAATTTTATTACTTATTTTGGTAACATTTCGGATGAAACTGTTTAGCGCCATTTTATGGTGACCAAAAATATCTCAGCATCTGGCGACGATATCTCTGTAACGAAAATTAATATCATATCGTTTTACAAAGTAAGGAAAGAATGGGGGAGCATCATCGAAGGTACCTCGAAACGACTTTCGCAAATTCGGTAAAATCGCACCAAGAGCCACAATGATTGAAATTTCCCGAAATAACTAAAGCAAGTATAAGGGGATTACGAGCGCAGCTACTTTTTTTTAATCACTTCGTACTTCATTAGCCATACAGAGAAGGTTTTAGACTCCATGTTAAAAAAAAAGTATCAACAGATTAATCTTTTTAAACATGAGAAGATTAATTTCATGTTTTTTAAATTTGTATATGCTTAAATATAGTGCTTTCGTTTCTAAATCAATACTACTTTGTTTTTATACTTACTGCTATTTTAATTTTATGGGCAAGGAAGAAACTCGATTTTTAATCACGTCAAAAAGATGTGTTTTAAATTCTTTTACTTAAAACAGAAAACAAAAGCAAGTAACGATTTTTTCTAATAATTATTACTGACCCAGGCAACGCCGGGTATTTTTGCTAGTTTTACATAAATTAATGTTCTCCAGCTCAGTCACTTTAATATGCCGGGCTGATGAGTGCTAATAAGCACGAAACTGCAGTCCTCGGCTGGAAATGACTGAGCTGGCGGTGTATGTCTGCTTTAGCCCTGGCTAATGGGCGGTAATTTACTGAATTAACCCGATGCTTCAAAGGGACCACAAAAAATGGAACAGTTCTCTACAGTCGCAATATCCGATGATGGCAAAACAAATTTGTTTTTTATTGTTTCTTTTAATAATTTAACATTAGATGCTGGAGTATTCAAATCAATAGTAGAACCCATATAATACTGTTGCTGCAAAAGTATCAGAAATCAAACTAGTGACACATTGCACAACACATTATTGACTATAAGCACATGTGCCAATTACTGGGGACTAGCAAAACTGAAACACCACTAAATGGCATCCATCATTTCTTCAAAAAACCAAAAAGAGATAAAAATTTGCTTCTACCCACTCAAAGTAACACTTATCAACTAAACAAAACTTTTGTTTAAAAAAAAAAAATAAATAAATTTTAAGTCAGATTTTAATGGATTGATGTGCAAGCTCCCTTAAGATAGAGAAGAAGCTTTTGCAGCAAAAATGGCTGATTCGACACAAGCCACAATTGTTTCTCTTTCCTATTCACTGCTACCATTTAGTAACATGAATTGAAGTTATAATCTTTAAAGTAAATGTACATTCACTTGGTATATAGCCTTCTACTTAGAAAAGATTGGATATGAATCGTATTTCAGGAACATTTTTGTTGGAAGTGCCAATCACTGGTGACCTGCCAATTACTGGGGGTGTTACCCTACAAAACATATAAGCTGGAAAAGATTTTCGACATAAAGAGATAAATTACCTCCAGGGCTAAAGCTGGAAAGTTTTTTTTTCTTCTTCTTCTTCTTAAGCCTAATTTTTTAAATCGTTACAGAAAAAGTGCATGAAAGAATCCTTCATTCTAAATTTCTTAGCCAAAAAATTATATTTCAGCTAAATTGTTATGTTATACCTTTAAAATGTTCAATGAATTTAACCTTTGCATCAACAAGGCCCAAAACCCAAGTATTTCACTCAAAACCCGAAGAATAAAAGATTTCTACGCAAAACCCAAAATCCTACCCAAGCTCTGGCAGTCCTGTTCATATGTTCCTGAAAATTCACTTGCCATAGTGTCCATCATAGAAATGATTGCTGGTGCGTTCTCATCCTAATACCGGATTGCATTTCCGCTTATTCGGTGCAATAAGATCCGGCTTCCTCATTAATATGTGGGTGACAATTGGCGGTGACTTTTATCTTTCGCCCACAGATTTAAGATGGAAGAAATTTTATTGCATTTCGCGATATAAAGAACAGGGCAGACTGTCACCGGGGGCTATCTTGAAGCGATAAGAAATTTTAAGTGTCATTTTAAAATGACATCAATTAACTTTTAGGATGGTAGTGAGAAATTATGCATGGGGGCATCCCTTTCCAAGAAACTTACCTCTGCGTTGAAAGTGGCGTGGGAATCTGGGTTATAGAAGTGCAGTAAACTCCCGACTATCCGCGAGTCAATCAACAATGGGGTGGTTTCCTTCAGTCAAAAGTACTACTTTTAGTCATTGAAATGGATAGAATGAGCAAAAAAAAAACAAATAAATAAAATAAAATAACATGGACCCAGAAAATACTTTCATTTTCCCAACAGTTTTTTTTTTAAAATTAATTTTTTAAAATGTCCGATTTTTCAAACACGGCGTGGTCTTTAAGACGTCACAAATGATGCAATTTGGCGCATCTTTCTACTACGTTTCCACGTCATGATAATCAAGCAGCGAATTAAAATTGCGCTCTACGCTTGCTATCAACCCTATCGTTGCCAATACACGTGAGTAAAGATGCGAATTAAATATTTTGAGCTGTGTATGGCAACATTGAATGGCATTTCATCATTTGTGATGTCACACGACAGAAGTGTAAACAATGAAAGCGCTCCGGTTTAAATATTTTTTTAAAAAATATTAAACTTAAATAAATTATTTAAAAAATGGTCAGATCTTATGTTTTTAAGCATGCTCTTTCAGAAAAAAATACTTTTAAAATTTTGGAAACGACCCCATTAGGAACATGTATTTTCGCAGCAAAAAACAAATACCTTTTTTTTTTTTTTGTCAAAAAATTGTAAATTTAAACTCAGTTGTTTTTGTCTCATTTATGTATATGGTTATTTATTTATTTATTGCGCCTTCTTCATTGTAAAGCTTGACCGTGAAGAGAAGGCGGCTGACCTTGAAGCAAACACATCATTTGTATCGTTTGTAATAGGTTGATTGTAATTATTTTGTGATAGATAGGATCAATGAGAACGACTCTCACTTTTAGGTGCTTTCTGGTTGATTCTACCTATTACAAATGATACAAAATGAGGTTTCGCTTCAAGGTCATCCGCCTTCTCTTCGTAGTCAAGCTATACATACACTTGTTAAGTTCTGTTGTGCATAAATACAAAACATTTTTACTATAATGTATATAAGGGAACATGGAGCAAAGTGAAATAGCATGGTAAAGTGAAATGGTGAAATATTTACTCCGCTTTTAGCGAAACCTATCGAAAAAATTGGAAGCTAGTTATGATATTATGAAAGGAAATGTGCAGATCACAAATATCTGTTTGTTTTCTATCTTTATGAACAAATTTCTTAGAAAAAAATTTTTCTTTGTAAGAGCTATGACGATACGAAACGATTGACGACGGATTTCCAGACTTTGAACTCACTTAGTTTAATGAAAATACGAGGAGAAAAAAAAAAGTCTCTACTTAAAAGATTTAATGTCTTGTATTCCGTGGGAAAGCTAGAAATTTACACAGCGCAGCATTTCGAGCTGACGACATTTGGACTAAACATGGCGGATAGCGGCGCGCCGTTGTCCAATCTCTCCGTATATAGAATCTCTAGCTAAACCTATCTGGTATTGTTTTGACTATGTAGTACCATATGTAATTTATTTCAGACAAGAAAAAAATATCGCCGAAGATGAAATTATTTGGTAATCAGGCAATTTTTTTTAAAATGATACTCATACTGCAATGCTTTGTTGTAAGTCAAAAAGTATTTTTGTTGCTATAAAATGATAAAATTCTTGTTCTTAACATTTTAAATATTAATTGAGACCTCCTAATATGCAATGCAGTATTCATTTAGTTGATATTATGCTTATTTGTATTTTTAATAAATTGTACAATGGGGTGGTTTCCTTCAGTCAAAAGTACTACTTTTAGTCACTGAAATGGATAGAATGAGCAAAAAAAAAAAAAAAAAGAATTACATGAACCCAGAAAATACTTTCATTTTCCCAACAGTTTTTTTTTTTTTTTTTTTTTGAATTAATTTTTTTAAATGTTCGATTTTTCAAACAAGGCGTGGTCTTAATGACGTCACAAATGATGCATTTTGCCGCATCTTTCTTCTACGGTTCCACGTTATGATAATCAAGCAGCGAATTAAAATTGCGCTCTGCGCTTGCTACCAACCCTATCGTTGCCAATACACGTGAGTAAAGATGCGACTTAAATATTTTGTTCTGTGTATGGCAACACTGAATGACATTTCATCATTTGTGATGTCATCGGCAGAAGCCGTAAACAATGAAAGCGCTCCGATTTAAGTAATTTTTTAAGAATAATAAACGTAAACAAATTTATCAAAAAATGGTCAGATCCTATGTTTTTAAGCATGCTCTTTCAGAAAAAAAAATACTTTTAAAATTTTGGAAACGACCCCATTAGTCAAGTACATACGGGGCAAACTGGATGGGGCAAAGTGAAAGCGTTTGTTTCATTGACTCACTCAATCATTGAATATAAATCACTTACGTTTTCATTTATTAATTAATTGATTTACATTCCTTCAGTTAGCAATTCTCTTATTTATTCATTAATTCACTTATTTTCTTATTCATTCATTCTTTTACTTGTTCATTTATTTTTCCTCATACATTAATTGATCTATTCACTTAATTAATCGTTTATTGTTTCATTATCTTTGATGAATAAGAATAAGAAATGAAGCACAGAATTCACAAAAAATATGACTTTGTTCAAAGTTTACAAAAATTCGATTTAATAGTGGACTGTAATGAATGAATTCAGAAGAATTCGCACAAAGAAACTCAAAACACAACTCAAGAATTGTTTCACACTCGAACAAGAACAAAGCACCACTGAACTGGCATAAAGAATGCAACCCAATTAATTAGAATGTTGACCAAGGTCAAAGTATTTTTAAGGTGTTACATAAAGAAAAAAATTCAGGGAATTTACGGTAATTATATTCAGATAAAAATGATAAATCAGTCGTAGGGGGCGGGGAGTAGTACAGCGCCATTTTCTTTATTCTTCCTTTTTTTGAGCAATCACGATTGCTTATTGTTCTCACTTGACTGTTTTGAATTCCTATGATTTTATTTTCCCACCAGCACCCTCTGCCAGCACCACCGTCGGCCGGTTCCTCAAGATGGTGCTCCTCTTGCGAAAGCCGTCTCCAGGTTGCGCGCATATCCTACACACACACTCATGCCTGCGCACAGACACAAACACACGCTTCTACACATACACACACATACACACACACATACCCACACACATACACACACATACAAACACACATACACACACTCATGCCCGCACACAGACACAAACACACACTCCTACACACACACATACACACTCATGCCTGCACACAGACACAAACACATATGCCTACATACACACACGCGAACGCCTACACACACGCGCGTACACACACAGCACTGCATACACAGCACGCACACACAGCACTGCATACACAGCACGCACACACATGCATGCATACATACACACACACACGCACGAACACACACGCACCCACAGACATGCGCCTACACAAACACACACGCGCATTCATACACACACACGCTCGTGATTGCGAAAAACATAATTTGAATTCAAGATGCCAAAAATTCAAATTAATATTTTTTTTTGTTCTCGCTGTATCAAACAATCTTTTCATTTCTTCATTCAACCTTTTTAACTACAGATTCTTTTGAACAAAAATTTGGTTTTTAACCGAATAGAAAATATATCATTAGAAAAATAGTTTATTTTTTACTTTGCCCCATAAAAATAAAAAAATAAAAAAAAAAAATAATTAAAATTTTCCACTTTTTTTTCTTGAAAACTCAAATTTACTGCCAAAAATAAAAAATACTGTTTCAACGCAAGTTTTATAATAAAAAAAAGCAATGTTCTTCCTTTATGTACTGTAACTTTCAAAACAAATTTCCGATTCGTTCATTTTGAAAGAACTCAGTCATCTTAACCATTTCACTTTGCCCCACATTCCCCAACTTGAAGTGTTTGCAGAAAAAAGTATGCATCAATGCAGCAAAGTTTTTGAGGAAGAACAATTTTTACCTGGTTAGTCCGTCCTTTTAGCCTTTTTGCGGTTTATCCGCAACTTTTATTATCCGCGGCACCTGTTCATCTATTTTCTTTGCTTGTGCCACCCAATTCCGCGGATAATCGAGAGTTTACTATAGAGTGAAGAATGTAAAAATTAACCGTCATTGGCACCTAGCTTTTTCTGTTTTCAGAGACAGTCAGACCAAAAAAATCCGAGCAAGCGGGCTAGAATTTGGCTTTCCTCCCACTTTCCCACACACCGCTACTGTTACTGGGATGAGTGTTTATGACTTACAAATAATTAAAACTTGTCTAGAATGGGGTTGTTTCCTTCAGTCAAAAGTACTACTTTTAGTCACTGAAATTGATAGAATAAGCAAAAAAAAATAAATAAATAAAATGGACCCAGAAAATATTTTTATTTTCCCAACAGTTGTTTTTAAATTAATTTTTTTAAATGTCCGATTTTTCAAACAAGGCATGGTCTTGATGACGTCACAAATGATGCATTTTGGCGCATCTTTCTACCACGGTTCCACGTTATGATAATCAAGAAGCGAATTAAATATTGCTCTCTACGCTCGCTGTCAACCAGATCGTTGCCAGTACACGTGAGTAAAGATGCGAATTAAATATTCTGCACTGTGAATGGCAACACTAAATGGCATTTCATCATTTGTGATGTCATCGGGCAGAAACATAAACAATAAAAGCGCACTGATTTAAGTAATTTTTTAAAAATATTAAACTTAAACAAATTATTTAAAAAATGGTCATATATTTTTTAAGCATGCTCTTTCAGAAAAAATACTTTTAAAATTTCGGAAACGACCCCACATTTGACTATAATCACTTTTTATCTTTTTACATTTTCGGAACATTGCAAGTGAAACAGCTTTTACGAAAGTGGAAATAAATGGCATAAAATTTAGCGGGGAAAAACGGAACATAGAAAAACGGGGAATTGTGACAAAAGAAGTTTCTTGAAAGTTTAAAAATCTTTTTTTTTTTTTTTTGAGTTAATAATAATAATAATAATAATAGCAGTTGACTGCCCTTAAATGCTTTCAAAAATTTGAATACTTTCATGAATTTTAGTTAATAAAAGGTAAGAAAAAACGAACTAACAAAAACATAATTTTGATTCCGGCAATGTTTGACGAGTAACTTTGTTGTTTTGACCAGTTCCGCGAAATTTTATGAAAATGAGCCGTGAAACAACTATAACGGAAAAAGGTCACCCTTATCACCCTTATCCGTGTTTTTGTTAGCTTTTGTGTGTTATACAAATGTACATTTTTTCCCGCTAAAATTTATCCTTTCACCTTAATACAATAAAATTTACGGAATTATAACTTCGAAAAATTACGTGTTACGATACTGGTAAAAACATGGGTTTTAAAAGTTTTTTAATTTGCTTATTTCCCACTAAAGCGAACGCTTCCCCTTCCTACCGATGACACTGAAGTTTGCAATAAATGTGACGTCACTAATAGACTAAATTTTTAAACACCATGACATGAAACTTCCTAGGTAAAGGAGTGAATAGGACTCCAAAATTGTATATATATAAAAATGAATGTTTGTCTGTATGTCATCCATGAACTCAAAAACGACCCGGCAGATTTGGCTGAAACTTTCATCGTTTGTTATTTTTGGTACTGGGAATGTTTATAGACCAGTTCGAAAAAAAATCCGATCGATAGTTCCTTTTTTATTGCAATTTAAGTCACAATCCATTGGATAAATACCAATAAAATTATCGGCTGCAGAAATTAATTCGTGTGAAAGATCTCGTTGATAAGAAGCTAGCTGTTGCCATTTTTCTTGAGTTTGAACGAATAAATTCTTTCTTTAATTGTTTTATGGCTTTTCATGCAACGGGGGGATTTAAAACTTTTTCTATTGGATATTTTTAGCGATGGATTGATCTTGCAAACTGCGTGAGTACAAAATTTGAGTATAGTCACGGCTTCACTTGATACCTGGACCGATTATTATGAAAGTTGCTATATATATGTATTTTTCTACGGAGAAGGTGCATAATATGCTCATTGAAGCCACTCGCCACCAGATGGCACTGCAGAGTAGCAACTTCTGCCCCGTTCAACCGATTGTCATGAAAATCAGTATAATGATGTATTTTTTTGTTGGCGTAGCAACGCGCGTCGGGTACAGCTAGTTACTTAATAAAATTAGCCACTTTTAAGCATTCTGAGCATGTTGCCAATCTGATTTTCTATGAAAATGAACGCTTCGCCTTCTATTAGCAACAGGGAAAGTCTGCAGCAGGGAAGACATTTCGAATCTGGAGGGGGGGGGGCAAAGGGTACTCAATGACAAGGGTACAAAAAACCACAAAAGCCAAGCCCACGTACATGAAAATACGTTAATTTTCCACAGCGAAGGGGAGGAATCGACCCCCCCCCCCCCTTTATTGCCCTTAAATGACGGGCCTGGTCCGCAACAAATGTGAGATCACTTTAGGATTACATTTTAAACATTGGCTTATGTAATTCTCCGGGTAAAGGAGTAAGAATCAAAAATTTCCGCAATTTATTATCTGCAGTATGAGGGAGGTAAAGAGAATTGACGTGACTTGACTCCCAGATAACTGCTGTCCTCTAATAACAATATGTTAGCATCACTTTTACCTGTACCTACGTAACTGGCAAAAAAGAACAGCCCGGGGCTGAATGGCCATCGCGGGGACTTGTCAAACCGCACCTTTCGAACGTTTTGTCGTCGTACTTTTTCATTTCTCGTTTTGCCAATGTATTTTCTCCGAGCACTAACTGCGAGTTGGGCTTCGCTTCTTTTAAGCCAAAACGCAACTCAAGAACAAAAATTATTATTATTGTAACGGATCCGGTGCGACTTCAAACTTTCTTGAAAGGACGACACAGTTCTTGAGAAAAACACAGGAAATTTATTTGCACTATGTACAGGAAAGATCGTTGACAACTGCTAAATTAATCATCAGCAATTAAGCAAATATCACACAGCACCGTAAACTCAACGGTTACACACGTATTTATTTCTTTCCATTCACAAATTTTATCATTCAGAAATGAGGGGACCGTATACTTCAGCCGAATGTACGGGGGCTGTATATTCATTACAAGAAGCTATTTACAGGTTACGTTACTACAATAATTTTAGATGGAAGATAATTTAATAAACGCCACATTTAGACAAATTAATCACAAAAATAATTACTATCTACAGAATTTGTAACATTATATTTATTTTAATAGTAAGAATATTTTTACTTACTTGCACGAAATGAAGAAGGGGCTAACCGTAAATAATGTCACACTTTTTTATCTACATGTTCGGCCCCCTTCTCTCATGTTACAAAAAACCACACTTCACCTTACCCAGCCCCTTTTTACATGTCACGCTACTTTTCATAAGCATATACGTATGAAAAAATGTGTGATGTCACTTTATTTTTTACCCTCTCCCTATCCGTCTAACAAATGTCACAGTTTCACGAGCTCCCCCCTCCCCCACAAAGCGTAACATCCCTTGTGAGCAGCCCCAAAGTATTCATTCAGCTACTTTGATCCACAATTTCTTGGGTTTAATTTTCCATTAGGCCCGTGAGGCCTGAACATCAGGCCTGAACCTGGGGGAGGGGGGATCATTGGGTCCAAAAAAATTACAGACAATTTAGAAAATCAATAAAAAAATGTACTTTTAGTTTGTTTAAAAACCGAAAGCAAGGCATAAAATATTTAAATACAAATGCAAATACAAATACAAATACAAAAGTGACCACCAGCAACAGGCCCTGGGCCCAACTAGGCTAGTCCTAGTCAATTTACAATCCCCAGTGAAGATCAATGACCCTCTTAAAACTTTCTACTCCCTTGCTCATTACCACCTCTTCCGGTAAACTGTTCCAAGGTTCCACTACCCTGCTAAAATAATAATTTTTCCTAACATCCGTGTTAGCCTGAGATTTAAATAGCTTAAAACAATGACCCCTTGTCCTGTTTTCAGTGCTAAACTTTAGCCCCGAAACATCTTTCATTTCAATAAATTTAAACAACTGAATCATGTCGCCTCGATCTCTTCTTTGCTCAAAGAAGAGAAAAACCCAAAGCAAATATGTGTTAGAAATTAGAACTTAGGTCCGAAAATTCATAAGATAGATATAACAGAAGTTTCGTGATGGTTACAGCGTACTGTTCGTTTAGTTAGCGCCAATTTGCGCATGCGTCAGATCTGCTGTCATTTTATCAAAATAGGGAGGGAAACCCGGAAGTAAAAGGTTCAAAATTCCGTGTTCAAAGACAGCAAGTGCGAGCGGTAAGTGCCCATCCTCAACCTATCGCCCCTTTTTGAAATGGCATCTTTCCTGAGTGGTAGTCTTTGCTTTCGAGAACGGACAGTACCAGTTCACGTCTGAGCAAAAAAATCGAAAACATTCCCCAAAGATAATAAGGACTTGGAAAGTGGAAAGAAGAGGGGGGGGGGGATAAAATCAAGATCAAAACGACATAATTCTAACAGCCTAACGCTAACCCAGATCAAGTATGAAGAAAAATTAAGAAAACGCAATATTTTTAAATCTATCTTTTCACAACTCTTAATTCTATTGTAACTTGCATTTTCTGCAAGTCCGTCGTTCAGAGGGGTCAATTGCAACCATCTGACTTTAAAAAATGTATGCTTTTTACACATAAGTGGGCGTGGCTTTTGTTGTTTTCCGATAAAATTTACTTGAGCACACACATCCCTTGCCACCCCGAGGAAAAAGTTTAAATGACTGGCCCGAATTCTTGCATTAAAAATAACCAAGTATGCCGACCGTTTTCATATAGAAGTTAAAAACAGGCTGCGGGGTCGGACTGAGTTTGGGATAAAGGAGTCGGAGTCGGAGCTAGAGTTGATCATTTTCCCTCCGACTCCGCAGTCCTGGTTAACCCCTTCAGTCGGAATTATGAAATATTGGACCAAAAATGTTGATATTTGGTTCACAGTGTACTATGGTAAAGGGTATCCCACCAAAAACATTCTGTAAAAAACTAGCCAAGTCTCGATGGAGCTGTTTGTTTATCTCTAAAAAGTAATGAAATCTAGACAAAGTCATGACAAGTCGAAGGTTCCTTACTGCGATTTCTTTATTGTTATAGTTAATGTTGTGTGACTTGGCCGTTAAACATTCTTTATACGTTAGTGGGTACAAGTCAATTTTGTTTACACGTTTTCCAAGTGGCAATTTTCCATCGTCAATGGGTAGCGGTTCTGGCGACAGATTGGTGCAATCGTGTCATGGAGCACCTGTTTTTGTACCCTTGTGTATACTCTTTAACGGCTAAGTCACACAACATTAACTATAACAATAAAGAAATCGCAGTAAGGAACCTTCGACTTGTCATGACTTTGTTTAGATTTCATTACTTTTTAGAGATAAACAAACAGCTCCATCGAGACTTGGCTAGTTTTTTACAGAATGTTTTTGGTGGGATTTCACTTCTTTTTGTAGAAACATTTAATTTGTGTGATGTTCGAGTAGACTAAAGTTAGGCTAGATTAAATTAGAAGATGTGTCCCACTACGCTGGACTTTCGCAATGACAGTCGATTTTTTGATGTACCAAGAGTAGAAGGGGGCATTACCATATCTAATACAGCTGAGACCAGCTGAGGGTTCTTCATTAGATACTTCAGACTTTCGATTTTTGACATCAAATGAAGCGGCCCACCAAGTTGAATATTTTTTGTAAAGGCGGTTAGCCTAGTTTTTATAGTTTTCCCTTTATGTAGTCATCAAACCCTAACTCTGTACCAAATTTCACCTCTCTGAGTTTATGGGAAGTACTAGTTCTATTTTGATGATCATGAGTGAGTGAGTGTCATAAATGCGAAACTTTGCTTTCGCTTAACTTCGGAACTAAATGACCTACAGACTTGAAATTTCGGATTTCCAGTGTGTGATTATAGCTTACTGGATGACGAAAATTTCTGCGTTCTGGTCTCATCAGAAGGTTCTCAAATAGGGGCCTGAAAATGCGACGAAATGGTTCCAGTAAAGATGGTACGGCAGTGTTTGCTTCGCGCTCGACTTGGCTGGGGCACTGCCGTGCCCCTCAATCTTATAGACAAAATTTTGAGTTTGTAGGAGAAAAATTAAAAGAGTTATAGCACGTCCACTATTCCGGATTTATATTTTTGAAATCAATATTTCATATGCAAAAACGATAAAATACCGAACAAACTTCATTATAAAATGTTCTACAAACAATTATAAAACATAATATAAGCGTTTGAAATGATTAATTAAAGATTATATATTTTTAAAAAAATCAGGGAAAAAACCTCGCTTTTCAGATGAAAATCCATGGTTGGAAAAATGAGCCACTCTCTATCTCTCAATCCTTAAATGTCAGTGTTGTCAATCCCAAAACGAAAAATTATTTCACAGATTATAATAAGTAGAATGTAAAGAGTCAACTACAAAAAAAATCAACTAATTAAATCAATTATTAAATGATTAGCAGCTGTTTAAAGTGTATGTCCGGTATACCGGACACCAGGTCTGAAGGGGTTAAAAGCATCCCTATGTTGTTTATCCAACCGAACTTCAGCATAATCCGATCTGGGACCGGTTCCGAAAAAAGTTCGGATATTCGGTTCTCTAGCGATTCTTTATCTAAACTTCTTTTTTTCTCCCTCCAGTTTTCTGCTGATCAGATTTTACCAATGGGCTTCATTATTTCAACGTGTCTAGTTTCATTTTCACTCATTTATGCAGGTTTTTTTTTCTCAGCATAAAAGAGGATCTGTTAATTAAATTTTCCATTACAGATAAGTGGTTTTAAATACAATGAATAGTAATGAGTAGGTCATTTTCAATTAAAGAAGCTCGGTAAATCACCAAAGCTCCAAGGTCACCTGTCTCCGATCAAGATGCTAAAAAAATGTCACTAATGGAATTACTTGGGTATATGTTGCTGAACGTGGAGTATGGAGTGAGGTGGATTTGCTAAAAAAAATGGTTTGTCCATGAAAACCAGCTTACGCCACAAGTATATGAAGGTCATCTTAGTCGTGCGTAAAAGAAGACTTTTCTTACCTATTTCTGTACCTATTTTTACTTTCTTCTATATCTAATATTTGGAAGAAAGTATTGGATTCGTGCAAATTTTCGAATTTCGAATTTTGACGGATTCGAACATTTTGAGGTGTGCTGAGTCCATTTCGACCATTTTTGGAAAATGTGTGTGTGTGTGTGTATCCGTAACTGTGTGTTAGCCGTGTATGTGTGTGTGTATCCGTATGTGTGTGTTAGCCGTGTGTGTGTGTCCGTGTATGTGTGTGTGTGTCCGTGTATGCGTGTGTGTGTCCGTGTATGTGTGTATGTGTGTGTCCGTGTATGTGTGTGTGTATATGTGTGTGTGTGTCACGTCTGTGTGTGACCAGTTTTTTGTGGCCGCTCTACAGCAAAAACTACCGCATGAAATCAAACGAAATTTGGTACACATATGTGCCCCTATGTGAACTTATGCCCAATGGCTTTTTGGCGCGAATTCCTCCAAGGGGGGTGGAGAAATGGGACGTTTCTTGAGTTATGCGTACCTGCTATTCCCCAGGAAGTAACTAGCGGAATCAATCAAAATCTGGTCCATATGTTGCCCCTAGCAGGTACAGGAGCTGATTCAATTTTGGAGTCAATAGCCTAAACGGGGGTTGGGCTATAGAACGTTTTTTTTGCCTTCAATTGTGACTGCTGTATCTCATGAAATAATGAACGAAATCAGACAAAAATTTTTGACAAGTAGTCCCGTAGAGCAGTGGTTCCCAACCTTTTTCACGTCGCGACCCCCTAAGTATCCCCCGTATTTATGTATATATATATACATACATACATACATACATACATACATACATATATATATATATATATATATATATATATATATATATATATATATATATATATACGAGCGTGTGTGTGTGTATGTGTGTGTGCACATTTTAATTTTACATAACTCAAGGTGCTTGAAATATTGTATTTCAACTTTATGTGTTTTTTTTTTTTTTAATTTCTACAATAAGTGCAGGAGCATTAAAAAAAAAGATAGTCTCGATAATGTTAAACATACATTTCGGCACTCAAGAAATTCTTGAATTCTTGCGTCCTAGTAGTGGCGAATGCAGGATTTGGATTTCTCCAACTTTCAAAGAAGTAGGGGGGGGGGAGATCCTCAGTTTTTTTTTTCAAACGTATGTACGTATAGCAAGATAGAGAGAAAGAGTCCTTATTTATATTTGGAGGGGGAAGGAAGGAGGAGGAGGTGTCATTACTAGCATTATGAGCATTCAAATTTAGAGAATTGCGTTACATAAGCGGAGAAAGAGAATTAACAATATGAATCTACAGTCGTAAGTCTTACACTCGCGGCGATCCTCCCTTGAAAACTGTATTTCTAAAATTGCAGTTTATGCGATCTCTGGTGATGCTCGGAGGAGGAGAAGTTCAGGGACTTATATATGAACGGTTCAAGCTTTGAAATTTATCTAAGTCCTAAAAATGAAGTTTTAAGCGATTTTTAACCATTGGGGAGAGGGAAGTGGAGAAGGATAGGCTATAATTTTTCAAAGATGAAAATGATATGTTCTAAATAAGCTCAGTTGTAGACTATCTTTGTTGAAATTTAGGGAAGAGAAGGGGTTCGAGCAAATTTCCCCGGAAAATTTTTGAGTCAGAAGTTCCAAAAACGCAATTATAAGCCAGCTTAGTAAACATTAGGGAAAATGTTTAGATTCGGAGTCTCCCCCCCCCTCCGGAGGTTTTTCGGAATTGATGTTCTAAAAACGAAATTTTAGACGAGTTTTAAGGATGTGTGCGGGAGAGAGGATCTCGGTTACTCCCAAAAGTTTTTTCGAAATTTAAGTCTCGTAAAAACAGAATAGTATTAGTAACTTTGATGACAAGGGGAAACGTTCGAAGACCCTCATCCGGAACTTTTTTTTGAAATTTAAGCCCTAAAAACGAAATTTTAAATGATCTTCAATTATGTGGAGAGGGATAGCAGGTACTCTCGTGGATTTTTTTCGAAATTAAAATCCTAAAAATCCATTTCTTGGCTATTTTTTATGAAGTTCGAGGACGGGAAGGGGTTCGGGGGAAATTATTCGAAATTGAAGCTCCAAAACCGAAATTTTTTGACGATTTTGGATAATGTTAGAGGGAGGGTATTCGGGACTCGATCACAGAAATTTGTAGAGATTGAAGTCTCTAAAATAAAGCTTACGATAATCTTAGAGGATGTTCTGAGATTAGGTACTCTGACATGAGAGGGGAGAGGGGTTGCAGTAGCCCCATAGCCCATCTCCTGGATTTGCCATTGCGCTCATGTATTGATGCTACTCTAAAATGATGCTATTTTTCCCCATATATATTCCAATTTTTAAGCTGCAATAATATATTTTTAAATATAGGGACAATGTCGTGACCCCCTAAGAAATGCTTCGTGACCCCCAAGGGGGTTGCGACCCACAGGTTGGGAACCCCTGCCTTAGAGGGTATAAGAGCTGATTTTATTCTGGCGTCAATAGATGAAAAGGGGTCGGCGAAATCTAAAGTTTTTTTTTTTTTTTTTTCATTGTGAATGCCATATCTCAAGAAGTAATGCTACGTTCTGGATGAAATTTGGAATAAATTTGAATCCATATGTAAACAGGCGTTGGGGTTCAATTTTGGCGCCAATCGCTATATTGGGGGGGGGGGGGCTGATTTTTTTTGAGCAATCACGATTGCTTATTGTTCTCACTTGACCGTCCTTGATGTTCCGGTTCCTTTTTCAGCTTGGGCCAGGGCCTCTGTAGCACCACCGCCCGCCGTCCTCCAGGCGCGGCTGTCCCCCGGTCCTGAGCTTTTCCTGGTCGGAGGCGTCCATGTCCTACACACACACACGCTCACACACATACAAACACACGACTTCACACATTCCTACACACACTCCTACACACACATACACACACTCATGCCTGCACACAGACACAAACGCACATGCCTACATACACACACACACACAAACGCCTACACACGCACGAACGTCTACACACACACGAACGCCTACACACGCACGAACGTCTACACACACACACGAACGCCTACACACACACACGAACGCCTACACGCACACGCGCGTACACAACACTCACTCACACACATACATACACTTACGCACACACGCACCCACACACATGCGCCTACACAAACACACACGCTCGTGATTGCGAAAAACATAATTTGAATTCAAGAAACCAAAAATTCAAATTAATTTTTTATTTATTTTTTTTTTTTTTACGTGAATAAAAATCGCTTTATAAATGCAACAATAAGAAAGATAAATCGTAATCGACTGTCGTCTTCGTATTTCACGTGATTTTAATAGTGGGAATACGACCAGAAAATCGCGATGATTTAAACTTTTTAACTGTTGCCATCTTGCGTTTGTTAACAAATAAATGTTTAATTATTTTAAGCAAGGCTTTAAAAAAAAATATTCAATTTTCATTGTTTGCTTTGCTTTTGAGATAAATCTAGAATTGGGATGGTCGTCAAGTTTTTGCGTGTGTAATTTTTTTTTTGTTGGGAATATTACTTCCTCGTCAAGCATGGGGAATGATTAGAATTATAAGAAAAATATAGAAGAAAGTTTCGTGATAGCCACAACATACTAGTTTACGACGGAAAGGTGCTGTGTGTTTGTTCACCATCACATGTTTCCTGAAAATTTGTGGTAAGAAAAGCAGCAAAATATCGTTTATCCGACCCTCGCTTATTCGGATCTATGATTTATCCGGATCAAATTTATAGAGCTAAAAAAATATATTCACTTAAATAATAATTATAAATTATGATAGCAAAAATGGTACTAGAAATGCACCAAATACTCACTCTCTAATTTTGATTGAATGTACAATTCCTGCATGGGTTGTGCAATAAATTTATAGTCCTCTCTAGGACTGGGCGATATCAGAATTTTAATACCGAAATATATCTCTCTCCAAATATCGATATTTTCGATATATCGATATATTTTTTTTGGGGGGGGGAGGGGTGCAAAGGATTGAAAAACAGCAAAAAGCATTTCTAAATGTAATATTATTTCTCTAATTCGAAACTTTCCTGGAGGGGGGGGGGAGGAGGGCGTGTTCAATGGTATAGCCCAATGCATGACAAAAGTGCTTCGCAACGAAAAAGTTTTAAATGTTCAATTCAATATTTTGTTTAAGTCTTTCAATTTGAGCAATCTCAATAATTTGAATGTACCTTGAACTATATTTTGTATTGTTGTGTTAAATAATTTGTTTTTAGTCATTTAATAGCTTTTGCTTTAAGACTTTTTACTTTTTAGTTGAGTAAGATTAAATAAAATACTAATAATAAATCTTTAAAGAATGCAGCTATAAATGCACTGCAATTTGATATGTAACTTAAAAATTTTCGGGGGAAACATTTAAAATTAAAAAAATTATTTATTTATTTATTTATTTATTTATTTTTTTGAAAAAATCTGAATACTATCAAAATTAATGCAGTAAGCTTCTTTTTTGGCGTTCTTAAATAAATTTTAAGACTTTTTTTTTATTTCAATGAAATTTTTCATAATTTTAAAAATCCACGAATTATGTATATTATTGTCGATATATCGGACGGATAGAAATCTAAATATCGTTACCATGGTTAATAGTTATATATCGATATATGACGATATATAGTTATATCGCCCAGCCCTAGTCCTCTCATAAGCAACATGGCGTACCTAGCAGCGTCAGTTCGCCATCACTGCAGCTGAACTATAAATGATTTTTAAGCGTTTGTGAGTAACATCCTATGCAATTTTGTTAGAAAGCATCGCTTTTCTGTAATAAAAAAAGTCTAATTATTTATGAACCAGAAAGTCGCCTGTCAAGGTACGACGGGTGAAAATTGCGTCTACTCTTCTACATTTGAACGAAGCCATTGCCTGTTTGGTGATATTATGATAGTTGACATTTTAACCCTAACTCCAGTGGATTATCCCTAAACTCCAGTAGATAGCGTTCATTGTTGACCACCTTTTTCGCTTCTTCATTCCCCTGAATTGACACAGTCTTACCAGTGAAACAGTTACGTTGCGGATCCAGTTCAGCCTTGTCACAATAAAGCCTTTCCGTGCATGTGAAACATTACCAAAACATATTATCAAACTGTCATGCGATGGCGCTAGTTTCATTGTTGAAACACGTGGGTTACTCGTTCATCGGCTATTATTTATACGACTAGAAAGTCGCCCGTCAAAGAATGACGGGTGAAAATTGTTTCTCTTCTACATTTCGACGAAGCAATTGCTTGTTTGATGATATTTCGGTAGTTGAAATTTTAACCCTAACTCCAGTGGATTAACCCTAAACTCCAGTAGATAGCGTTCATTCTTGACCACCTTTTCGTTTCTTCATTCCCTTAAAATGACACAGTCTTTTACCAGTAAAACAGTTAAGTTAGCGGATCGAGTTCAGCCATATTATCACATTATCATGCCGTGGCGCGAGTTTCATTGTTGTAACACGCGGGTTACGCGATCATTGGTAATTGTTTATATGAGGATGTGTTTAGTTTAACTACCCACATATTGCTTGGATTTTCGTTTATTCGGATTGCCTTTGGTCACAGTTAGTCCGGATAAACCACGTTGTGCTGTATTGGCATCAATGGTAGCCAGTACTTTCTTCCCCGTAAAATTCCATTTCATTGCAATATTTTACGGTAAAAAAACTGAAAAGGAAGGATAAAATTGGCTGTCGCCACTGAGCACAAAGAGAGAGACTAAATGAAAAAAAAAAAAGAAATTAATTTGAATTTTGTCATCTTGAATTCAAATTATGTTTTTCGCAATCACGAGTGTGTGTGTATGTAGGCGTGTGTGTTTGTGTGTGGGGGTTATGTGTGCTTGTGTGCAGGGGTATGTGTATGTGTGTGTAGGCATGTGTGTTTGTGTCTGTGTGCAGGCATAAGTGTGTGGGTAGTTGTGTGTATGAGTGTTTGTGTGCGTGCGGACGGAGTATGTGTATGTGCGTGTAAGCATATGTGTTTGTGTCCGTGCAGGCATGAATGTGTGGGTAGTTGTGTGCATGTGTTTGTGTATGTGTAGGTGTCCGTATGTGTTTGTGTGTGTATGTGTTTGTGTGTGTATGTGTGTGTGTGTGCGTGCGTGTGTGTCTGCGTGTGTGTGTGTGTGTGCGTGTGTGTGTGTGTTTGTGTGTGTGTATGTACCCGTGTAAGTGTAGGATATGGATGCAACCTGGAGGCGGTTTTCGCTATAGGAGCAGCATCGTGAGAAACCGGTCGACGGTGATGCTGCAGAGGGTGCTGGAGGGAAAATAAAATGATAGCACATCAAAACAGTCAAAGCAATAAGCAATCGTGATTGCTCAAAAAATGACGGTTAAAAAAGCTTCTGTCAACCGCCGTCCAATCGCCAACTCAAAATATAAATTAACTGCCTGAATATTTACAAAAACTTTGACTAATAAATTTTTCTCACCAAAATCAAGACTCGGTTTTTATGGATTAATTTATTAGAAATATATTACTAACATTAATTGATCATTAATGTATTTTGGATTAGTAACTTCAGTAAGTGAACAACTATCCAAACCATCTAAAATGAATTATTAACCTGGTTCAAAGCCATTCAGCCATCCATCCACCTAGGAGCAACTTTGAGTCAGGCGCAAAATGCGATGAAAGTCGTATTTCAATGAAAGTAAAGCCTACTTTTGTTTATCCGGCCCGGCACCCGTTTGTCCGGATCTTATTTTAATCCTGATTACATTTGCAGTGCTTTTAAAATGTTTTGTAATTGCATAAATAAGCATTTTAATTTGTGATAGCTAAATTATAAGTTAGCCGAACATTCGCTTTTTATTTTGATTAAATGTACAACTCCAGCATAGATCGTGCACCAATAAATCATAGTCACCCAAGAAATATGTGAATTATTAGACAGCGTCAGCCAACGCCACTGCAACTAAAAGTGTTTGTGCGAAACCATGCCGTGTAATGGGGTGGTATCCTTTAGTCAAAAGTACTACTTTTAGTCATTGAAATGGATAGAATGAGCAAAAAAAAAAAAAATACATAGACCCAAAAAATAATTTCATTTTCCCAACAGTTTTTTTTTAAATTAATTTTTTAAAATGTCCAATTTTTCAAACAAGGCGTGGTCTTTATGACGTCACAAATGATGCAATTTGGCGCACCTTTCTACTACGTTTCCACGTTATGATAATCAAGCAGCGAATTAAAATTGCGCTCTACGCTTGCTATCAACAATATCGTTGCCAGTACACGTGAGTAAAGATGCGAATTAAATATTTTGTTCTGTTGAATGGCAACATTGAATGGTATTTCATCGTTTGTGATGTCACACGACAGAAGTGTAAACAATGAATAGCGCAACGATTTAAATAATTTTTTTTAAATATTTAACTTAAATAAATTATTTAAAAAATGGTCAGATTCTATGTTTTTAATCATGCTCTTTCAGAAAAAAATACTTTTAAAATTTTGGAAACGACCCCATTGTGTTACAAAACGTTTTGTTGTTTTGCTGTAATAAAAGTTATGTCTGCTTTTTTTTTTAGTAAGTTTTGCTTATTATCCATCTTACTTGTATTATGCAGATTTTTGATTTTCCCGATTGCCTTCGGTCCCAGTTAGTCGAGATAAATGAGGTTGTACTGCGGTTCTAATTTGAACCAGGAAAATGAAATGTCTAAAACTCTTCATATTTACGAGGGCTGTTAGAAAAGTGTCCAACCTTATTTTTTTGTGCAAAAAGTTTATGAATAAGAATCAAGCGCACTTGCATGAGCCGACTTTGAACGCTTCTGCGCATGCTTGATTTTTTTCTCCTCTGTCAGCAGCGTCAGTCACTAGCAAACAGAGTTTGACTGACGTCAAATGCAGCGCCCTGGTTCAATTTTTTAGTTATCAAGTACAATGACGAAACGACTGGAGCAACACTAACCTCTCAATCGCCTCTTGAGTTTGGAGGACAACCAGAAGTCACAAGGGGTCATATCAGGAGAGTAAGGAGGCTATTGAACTGCAGGAGTCTGGGCGTCGCCAAAACAACTTCGTCAAAATCAAGTGTGAAAATTTTACTGAGAAATCGCCACCGTAGGCCGTTGTATCCTCCAAATGGGCTGTCGTCCTTTTTCTGGTAAAATTTGATACAGTAGCGCTGCTCCAATCGCTCCGTCATTTTTCTTGAAATTAAAGAATCCGATGCGAGCCCTACACACTATCTAAGTCACACTTTGTTTTCCAGTGATTGACGCTATTGGCAGACGGGGAAAAAGTCGCACATTCGCACAAAGGCTCAAGGTCAGTTCATGCAAACGCGCCTGGTTCATATCCATTTGGTTTTCACACACACAATAAAAAGTCGCATACTTTTGAAATAACCCTCGTATTTTACAGCATCACAACATTTCTGTTTTTCTTTTCTTTTTTTTTTTTTAATTTTTTGAGCTATCACGATTGTTTATTGTTCTTACTTGACTGTTTTGATGTGCTATCATTTTATTTTCGCGCCAGCACCCTCTGCAGTAGCGAAAGCCGTCTCCAGGTTGCATCCATGTCCTACACACACGCGCATACATACACAACTACACACACAAGCACGCACACATACACACAAACACATACACACATACACCTACACACACATACACAAACACATACACACGACTACCCACACATTCCTGCCTGCACACAGACACAAACGCATATGCCTATACACACATACACATACCCATCACACACAAACACACATACCCCCGCACACAAACACACACGCCTACATATACACACTCGTGATTGCGAAAAACATAATTTGAATTCAAGATGTCAAAATTCAAATTAATTTTTCTTTTTTTTTATTATTATTTTTATTATTACTTAGAACAGGGATGCCCAACCTTTTCATACCGAAGATCATATTCTCGAAAACCGATCGGAAGGCGGGCACCATTATTTCAAACTGTTATCAATGGTCATACGTTAATAGTATATATATACACTTTATACGTATGCTCTTGAGAAACAGTTCTGAAACTATCATTCAACGCTTAAAAACGTTGTAAATATTCTTGAGCAGAAATTACCAAATAATTCATACAAAATCACCAGAATATAAAATATATAAATTTCAAAGTCAATGTGAGTTTCGACATTGCATTTCATTGGCCATTACTTCGGAAATATGAGAATATTGTAATATTATTGGTCAGAAGCAATCGCCAAAGAATTCATCTATAAGTCGTGATATGTACTTAGATTTTATGATGTTCTTTGCTGAAAACTATGATTCATACTAGAAAAATGAAATCCAAGAACGATTTTATTTTGTGCGTTGCTCTTTTCAATATTCGAACAATGGAAATTTATTTCCATCAAATACTTTGAAGACTGCGTCATGTCGCTCTGAATATCCAAAATTTCAATCTCTAGTTATTTTGTTCTTTTGGTGACAAACTCTAAATGCATGTCGCTAACTTGATTACATTTACTTGTTACGTAATATGTTTGATATAAAATCTGATTATTGACTTGATGATATTTAATTTAGTGATTACTAGCTGCGTTGCCCGGCTTTGCCCGGTCTACTTTGAAAATAAAAATTGTGTCAAGTGACGTATATTCAACAATCAGGCTTAAATAAAAGAAAAAAAAACATCATGCAAAATTTTCCCTCCAAACAATGATGACAGATATTAAAATACTTTTAAGAAATTTAAATGAGAAAGATAGATTTAAAAAGCGTAACCATGGAAACACAAAGTAAAATAAGTTTAAGAATTGAAAATGAGAAAAATGGAAATAAACAATGGATTCAAAAAGAGTTACCGTGGAAACGGAAAATAAAATGGTTAAAAACTTGTATACACTGTTAAAACTACAGGATGCATTCGGCACCTTTCAGGGGAGAAACGCTTGTTCACCAGCGGCACCCAATACGGAGCCGAAATCGCACCTCTAAATAGGGTGAAAAACAGGCACCTTTTAAAAACTAGACAGCCGGAGTGAAAAAAAGGAACCTTCGGAGAGAGAAATGGCACCCCTTACTATAGATCCTACTCCCCCCTCCCCCGTATTGTGTGCGTTTTTGAATACAGTTGTGTATTTTTTTTTTCTTTTTTTAAGTTTTGTTTTGATTTATGATATTCTACGTTTTGGTCATTTTCACATTGAACTCGGTATTGGGAATGATTAAAACATGTAATTACAGCATTTGATCATATTTCAAAGCTTTCAACATAGTTAAGAAGTGCTCATAGCTTTAATTCATCTGATCGTGCTCTAACTCAGTGTTTCTCAACCTCTTTTGACCCACGGGAGCGGTAAAAGCAAATGAAAAACTTTGCGGACCGGTGAAATCTTTATCGTTTTCTTAAAAATTCATAAAATAAATAATATGAATAATAACTCTGGGGCCGTTAAAAAAACATGTGAAAAAATTCAGGGTTCTGACGGTTTTTTTAACAAAAAGTAATGTTAAAAATTAATAAAACAATAAATATCTACCCCTCCACTTGGTATCAAAGATCTGTCACAAATACGTTATAATTTAAAAACGAGTAATTATTTAAAACATGTGAGAAATTATACATTTACTAAAACATGACGTATTCCGAAAATGAAGCATAGCTGTACTTATGGATTATTTACATGATGAGCCAAAAATATTCAGGGATATTACAATTACGGAAGAACAAAATCGTTTCATAAACGTTAATCAAGAGTAACAAAACAAAATGCACATAAAGTTTTTCAACCAGTTAAATAAAAAACCAAAAGGAATTTCTAACGCTATCGAGCATCAACCGCTAACAGGAAATGATTCTAACACTTGAATGAGAAAGCAGAGAAAAAAAAGAGCTAGACTGAGAGAGATTTTTTTTTCTCGCTAGCTTTCTGTTATAATTACGAAGAACAAGAAACATTTTTATTAAGGTTCTTTTGGTGATTAATAAAAGCTGTTTATCGAGTATTCAAGAAACTAATGACAGATATTTTTAGTAGCGTTTTGAATGATGGAAATTTAACGATAGTAAAGGTAAACGAGAACTAGAAGACTAACGGTTACTGAAAAGCAATAAATGCACTTTTAAACACTTAACTATGTTTGAAAGCCCTAAAAGCTACAAAGTGATCAAAAGCTGTACTTACTTGTAATTTCGGATAATTAATCCTAGAAAAGTTGTGTTTTAATCCAATAGTGTACTTCATTCAATGTGAGAGACACACAAACGCAATCATTATTTGTCCGCCATATTGAGGTGGTTTGAATGTATGTCTAAGGCAAAAAGCGCATGCGCAATGAGTCTTTCTGCGATTGCATGCTGTTTTGGCTCCTCTGCTCTATTTTCTGGCCTGCATTGCTCCTTCAGGCACTATGCTTTCACCTTAGAGGGAATATTTTCACTCGTCTGGAACCCCTGGTTATAACAGTGTAGAGAACAGATTTTTGAACTTTATTTAATTCGCTTGTAACTTTTTTTCTAGTGGAGATAGAGGGTTAAACTTACGACCATAGGTCGAGTTAGATCTGGAGTAAAAAAAGCCGCTCTTTTCAGTTTTGTAAAAAAGAAAACTATGGGACAATCCCTTCATTTTTTATTGATAGATTTAATGAAGAAAGTAGTGTCTAAATTTCAGCGAAGCCTAAACAAATTCGAGCTAAAAATGCAAATAACTCCAGTAGTAATTAAGTTGGATCATTGAAACAAATTGCGTAGAACGCGGAAAGTTTTACTCTTTCCAACGATATATAATAATAATATATGCAAGTACTTTTTTAACCCCGTAATCGGGAATTTATGAGAAAATTGGGCCTAAATTGGAATAAAAAAAGAACTATTCATCGATTTTTTTTTCTTCCGAACTGGTCTGCAAACCTTTTCAGGACTTAAAGGAACAAACTGTGAAAATTTCATCGAAATCGGCTGGGTAGTTCTCGAGTTCTGCGAGTTCAAACTCACAGACGCTTTTCGGGGACTTCATTTTATACTATGTAGAGAATCATTAAAAGTGAAAAAAAAAAACTTTCACAAGACATTTTATTGAAAACTGAACTATTTTTATCGCGATCGCACGGTGACGGGCACAAGAAAACGATCGGCGTACGCTAAGTGCCCTCGGGCATAGAGTTGGGGACTCCTGGCCTAGAATATTAAAGCGTAGAACGGGAGATTTCAACAACTTCAAATCTTTATTCGAGAGTAGCTTCCGAACAGAAACTTTAGAACTGCCAACTTATTTTTTAGGATAAAAAGTAAAGTAGTAGTCAATTGCCCCCAGTTTTGAAAAATTATTGCTTTTATGTATAAGTGTGCGGGAATTTGGTTGTTTTTCGATAAAATTTGCATTTGGTCCTTTGACCTCTTTTTCTGCAACAATTCGAAATGACTGACCTGCCAGCCGAGTGAAGCATTGGGCAGTCTATAATTTCATTTGAGGTTGAAAAAATTTTGAAAAATAATTACCTCCCAGAGAGCCATTGCTGAAGTTTTCAGGGATTTTGTTCAACATTTTATATAAAGATATCAGCGATCTACGCCTGATATTCGTGGCACTGAATGAGAATTTTTTGAGAGCCACTCGTGATGCTTGGAGTTAATGAATCAGTGGGAAACATGTTAAGCATTGGAATATTTCTGAACGCTTTCAAAAATGTCTTCCTTCTTTATTCGAAAATTTGTTCCGTTCATTACCGCGGCAAGTTTCCATGTTGAAGCAAAAATTTATCATTGGTGCGTCAGACTGTCAACAGTACACAAAGCAACTACAATCTACCGGACAGTTCTCCCCGTTTATGAATAGGTAGAAAATGATGCAGTTTTTAATGTAATGAACAATATTAACTGCACGACATAATGAGGTCGTTTCCAAAATTTTAAAAGTATTTTTTTCTGAAGGAGCATGCTTAAAAACATAGGATCTGACCAGTTATTAAATAATTTCTTTAAGTTTAATATTTTTAAAAAATTACTTAAATCGGTGCTCTTTCATCGTTTAACGCTTCTGCCGATGACATCACAAATGATGAAATGCCAGTCAGTGTTGCCATTCACAGAAAAAAATATTTAATTCGCATCTTTACTTACGTGTATTGGCAACGATATGGTTGATAGCAAGCGCAGAGCGCAATATTTAATTCGCTGCTTGATTATCATAACGTGGAAACGTGGTAGAAAGATGCGCCAAATCGCATCATTTATGACGTCATAAAGATCACCTGTTTTCAAAATCGGACATTTAAAAAAATTAGTTAAAAAATAACTGTTGGGAAAGTGAAAGTATTTTCTAGGTCCATGTTCTTTTTTTTACTCATTCTATCCATTTCAGTGACTAAAAGTAGTACTTTTGACTGAAGGAAAACAACCCCATTTCCACTGCTGCCTTTGATCTCTTGCCACAGTGATGACAACTTCGAAATTCCAATCTGGAAGATCTGCTCGTTTTAGGAGATGAAAGCCTCATATAATGCTATTTTGACATTTTGTTCATTTTTAATTTTTTTCTCGCCAAAATATTTTGCAATCAGACGATATTATAAAATGAAAATTGTGGAGTGTAAGTTCTGAAGATGGTGAGTGAAAAAAAAAGTCCCTCCACCTGGCTCAATGATTTTCTTGCGATTCCTCAAGGTCCGTCAGGAGTTGACATGATACTTTGATTTGCTTCCTGTTGAATATCGCCGACGAGCTCTTAACATACTCTCTTGCCCTTGCATCGTTCAATTTTCACTCTTTGCAAGAATTTTTGGTGAAAAAATTAAAAAAGGATTAAACAGTCACACTTGAGTTCTTTGCCTTCAAGGACAAGTCGTTCTTCTAAAATGAAACCTACAAAGAAAATCTTTTCAATAAAAGTCTACATAGGACCGGAACTTAAAACGCGTTTAGCTCAAAGCTTGAAAACGTCCACTTACGTCCCATTACTTCTCACTGCCCCATATGGCCATTTAGCTGAGAATAGTCATAAGCAACAATCGATATTATATTGTTAAATGTATAGAAATGGCATCATTTTTCTACCTTAGCGTTAACAAACAGAACCGACAGACCTTAAATGCATAAGTTAGGATTCGTTCCTTTTCGTGTTTAGATTGCAAGAATGGTCAAATAGCAAGCAAATTCCACGAAAAAATTCTTTGGGATACACTAAAGCTTGGATTTCTATCACTTCGGCCAAAAACGTTTCGCCGACGGAGCTCCTAAACGTGTATCCTTTCGGAGAAGCTGGACAAACTGTCATGGACAACAAAATATGTGCATAGCTGACACGAGACATGGAGTGACGTGGTCGTAAAACTTCGTCTCGAACACGCATGTTCGATCAATTACACTTAACCTTTCAGGACAATCGAAATTGACGAGGAAATCGTTCGAGATGTAATTCGATTTTCCCATTAAAGCCTCGCTGCCTTTACCTGTGTGCTTCTACCGCTACTCCGAGCGGCTGTTTCAACAAGGACGTTGGAAGAATATTCGCGAACAAAGAAGCTTTTCAAATAGAATTTCTGTCGCACCGTGGAACATTATATTAACTAATTGTTTTGTGTTCGGGATGACCTTTTCGTTGCAGGGTCGCCTGACCACGGAATGAACACTCGACACAATTCCAGCTTCAGAAATTCATAATACCGTTAGAAAATGTAGCATTTGGTACACGGTAGTAAAGTGCCGTTAGAAAATGTAGCATTTGGTACACGGTAGTAAAGTGCCGTTAGAAAATGTAGCATTTGGTACACGGTAGTAAAGTGCCGTTAGAAAATGTAGCATTTGGTACACGGTAGTAAAGTGCCGTTAGAAAATGTAGCATTTGGTACACGGTAGTGAAGTGCCGTTAGAAAATGTAGCATTTGGTACATGGTAGTAAAGTGCCGTTAGAAAATGTAGCATTTGGTACATGGTAGTAAAGTGCCGTTAGAAAATGTAGCATTTGGTACATGGTAGTAAAGTGCCGTTAGAAAATGTAGCATTTGGTACATGGTAGTAAAGTGCCATGGGCAAGTAAAGGGCAGTGACTGCAAATCTCTCATTGTTTTCATCTATTGTACGTTAGTTTTACTGCACAAGCTTTCTTATTTGGTTTCCACTGAAAGAAAAGCGCGAAAAAAAAAAAGAAAAAAAAAAGAAATTAATTTCAATTGTGACATTTTGAATTCAAATTACGTATTTCGCAATCACGAGTTACGACAGGACCCTACCCATTGGAATTTTTGTTTCTAGAAACGGCTCCTGTCCCCCAAGCTTGCCCCTTCTCCTAGGCGGTTACGTGTGTATAGTTATGTGTGTGTGTGAGAGTGCTTGTGTATGTGTGTGTAGGCGTGCATGCATGTGTAGGCTTGTGTGTGTGCGTTGACCTGTGTGTATGCACGTAGAAGTGTGTGCATGTGTGTGAGCATGTGTGTGTGCAGGACATGGTCGCCTCCGACCAGGAAAAGCAGATTCCGATGGACCGGTGGGCGGTTGTGCTGCAGAGGCTCCTGGTTCAAACTGAAAAAGGAACCACAACGCCAAGGACGGTCAAATGAGAACAATAAGCAATCGTGATTGCTCAAAAAAAAGAAAAAAAAAAACCCGTCTGACTCCAATATTTCCCTGATGTTAGTATGGAATCCAAAACACGTCTCTTCAAATACCTCAAGAGCCAATTTCTGTAGATACTGCCATTTACCTCCCCACGGCAGTAAAGACATTTTTGTTAAAACATAGGAAAAACTAGAACTTTTCTGGTTCTGCCTCAAGTCTTCTGGGGGGGGGGGATTTAAATGAAAAGGGCAGAGTCCGATTAAGATATCGGAAGGCCCTATGCCAAACATTATTTCGGAGGCTCTCTGTAGTTAAATCTTACAATTTTAGTCATTGGCTAAAACCATTTTTAGCCACTTGGGTGCAGCTAAAGCGCAGGGGCCCTAGGCTACCACTTAGTTGATCTATTCAGTAATCAGGCCCTGAAAAAGGGGTACAGTTACTCAGTCGGGAATGCGTATATAATCGTTGGACAAACGCAGCATTTTTCAATCGTTTCCATTTTGCAATGCATGGACGGAAGTTATTGTACCGCCAATTCATCTGAAAAACTTTATTTTTTATAAAGTTTTAAAAGTTTAATGTGGCCATTAACTGTTTGATAAATGTAATAATGTGACCAATTACTGTGCCTTTGATATTTGCATTCTTGTGTTAACTTTAGTCAGAATACATTCACAAAAACTGTTTAAAAGTAATATGAGTTCATAAATACATTAATATACTATAATAGAACGTAATTTTCGTTTATGCGAAATTTCTTTATTTTGAATTCCAACATACAGACATGGGGTTGCTGAAGAGATCAGTAACTATACCTTTCCCCCTATATATGCTAGATATTTCCAGCTTATTTATTGTGATTTTTTTTTATTATTGTACATATCAAGTAAACTAATTGTTCAAATTTACAGTCTATTGCCAGCTATATATATACAATGAAGGATGATTAAAAAAAAATTTGGTTTCTTCAATTTGTTGTTGGTCTTTTAAATGCAAGGATGATTTGATACCTTTTATGTTAAAAAAGTTACAAAATAATTGTTCTCTTATTTCTCTATTAATTGCAATTCAAAATGCAATTTTTTGCGAATGATGCAGTTTTTTCAACCGCCTATGTATGTAATTAATTAAAAACACCCCCCTCCCCACACCAAAAAAAAAAAAAAAAACTTGGACCCGAAAGGGTTAGTAATTGCATATTGAATTATATTTAAAAGAATATTTCATTGTCTCTTCTTTGCAAGTAACGAAATATTTCGAAAATAGATCGCAGCATATTGTTTAGATATGGAGCATGTCTCAATGGCAAGCAAGTTGACCTTCTGATCTTCACAAAAGCAAAGTATGATAAATATAATTATGTAAAAAAATCTTACGGCTGGAAATAATTACAAGTAAATAAAAAAATTTTGAAAAAAAAAAAATAGAACCGACTTCAAAATTGCTCTAAAAAGTGAAAAATAATTTTATTCTTTAAACACCATCGATAATACTTTTAAACATAATTTTTGAAGTTGGCGCAAAAACGATCGATAAAATCATTCACAGCCATAACTCAACTGCAAGTATAAATTTAACCACGTCCAGTTTCTTCACTACCACATGCATTACGCATTGATGGCAGCATATTTGAGTAACGATATAAATGTTTCGTTCCTAAGTTTGGATGATTTTTTGATAAAAATATGAACGAAGCATGGTTACAATGGATTTTACTTTTTGTTTTTGCGCCAACTTCAAAAATTATGTTTAAAAGTATTATCGATGGTGTTTAAAGAATAAAATTATTTTTCACTTTTTAGAGCAATTTTGAAGTCGGTTCTATTTTTTTTTTCAAAATTTTTTTATTTCATTCTTTTTAGTGTAAATGTAGATATTTCAGTAAAAGTAAGAAGTGACCTAGTAAGAAGTGCGGCTCTATATCACTGTATTGCTTTAGAAAAGCCTTTATTCAAAATTATCATTACAATTACTATTAATGTTACAGTTATATGGCACCAAACTTTTATGACAATGAGTTTCATATTGTCGCGTAGATGAAGGTAGCGAAGACAATGTGAAAGCCAAATGAAGCGAATACTCGTTAGTCTCAACTCGAGATCTTAATTCAGAACCACGAATGAACGTTACATCTCCTTATATACAACTTGAAAAAGTGCTGGAACTTTCCAGACTTGAAAAGATACAGAAATTAATAGAACGTTCGAGAAAATACGGAAAACAGTAGAAACGAAATTTTAGTAAAATTCACTTTGTCCTAGTCGGGATTTGAACCCAGGTTGCTCGTGTTGGAGACGAGAATTCTACCACTGAGCCACCGTTATCCACGGATGACAAGTGCTAACTTTGCTACAATATCATTTTAATCATTTAATAGGGAAATTTACTGTTTTTTGCCCATAACTTTTTTTTCTAAAGAACAAATATGGTCAAACAAAGTAATGGGACCTAAGTTGAGCCATCCTCTATCCATTAAAAAAAGAATCATCAAAATCGGTTCACTAGGTGAGACGCTATGAGTGGACAAACAAAAAAAAAAAAACATACATACGGTATGAACTGATAACCGCCTCCTTTTTGAAGTCGGTTAATTATGTTATTAGTAAACATCACGTATTTATCAACTAAATACGTACAATAGATTGAATCGGAATTTTAAAAATACAAAATGGAAAATCTTTGAGTAATGCATACATACAATTGCTTAATTCAATGCTCATAACTGTCATGAAACTGGAATATCGATCAGTTTAGCCAAATTAAATAAGAGTATAATTTTTTGCCACAGTAACTCGTCTTCTATTTGTTGCAAAATTTCAAAATGAAATTCATCTCACTCTTCATTCCAAAGCACTTCCATTGTATTACTTCTGCTGAATTGAAATAAATGAGTAAAACATGATAAAATAAAATGAAATATATAAACAAAGATAAATAAATAATACAAGATAAGGTTACATAAATTAATAAATCTTTATTACTAATAATAAAGCTGAAAGTCTCTCTGTCCGGAGGATGTCTGTAGGATGTCTGGATCTCTGTGACGCGCATAGCGCCTAAACCGTTCAGCCGATTTTCATGAAATTTGACACAAAGTTAGTTTGTAGCATGGGGGGTGTGCACTTCGAAGCGATTTTTCAAAAATTCGATGTGGTTCTTTTTCTATTCCAATTTTAAGAGCAAAAATATCATAAGATGGACGAGTAAATTACGAAATTATCATAACGTGGAACCGTAACATTGGTACAAACCAATTGGCGAGAAAATTCACCATACATTATTTGTAAATATACAGGCGAACCAAAAGACCTTTTAATTTTTCTATTACGGGCAAAGCCGTGCGGGTACCACTTGTACAAACATAAAATAAAATAAGACATATGTAAACAAATACATAAATAAAAACCGCAATTCCATGACTGCATTGGAACGGTGAGGTTACTGACCACAGGATTTCTCATGTCATGTGACAACACATTCTGTCTCTTAATCTTGTTAAAGCTAAATTGGTCAAAGATTTCTGTATAGACGCTGTCTGTTGCAGACTGGATAAAAAAAACTGAGGACAGAAACATGTTTGAGCTGTTATTGAACGATTGCGGACTCACCAGTATATATATAAGCCAGTACAAGTATCCCCCCAAATTAGTCCAGTCCTGGATTAAGTCCAGTCCTAGCATTTAAGAAGTAAGGCTTGTCATTAGCACAAGCCACGTCACTGGCAGGAATCATGTTGGAAGTTCACCCAATGTTTTCGATTTGGATTTGGGAAATGTCGCTGACGGCATCTGCAGAGGATTACGCACCACAAATGCTCCTGGCGGGGGACGCAATATCAACAAACAAGGAATCGTAATCTTGCCAACGGCCAAAACGTCTGTGAATCAAGGGTTTTTTACTACTCCCTGTACAATACAGAGGCGGATTTACTTGGAGGGCGGTGGGGGGCGACCGCCCCCTCCGTAATCGTCATTTTCTGAAGCAAAAAAAAAAAAAAAAAAAAAACAAATTTAAATTAATTTGAATTTTGACATCTTGAATTCAAATTATGTTTTTCGCAATCACGAGTGTGTGTATGTAGGCGTGTGTGTTTGTGTCTGTGTGCAGGTATGAGTGTGTGGGTAGTTGTGTATATGAATGTGTGTGTGTGGGGGGTATGTGTATGTGTGTGTAGGCATATGTGTTTGTGTCTGTGTGCAGGCATGAATATGTGGGTAGTTGTGTGTATGTGTGTGTGTATGCGTATGTGTATGTGTGTGTAGGTGTATGTGTGAATGTGTTTGTGTGTGTGCGTGCGTGCGTGTGTGTGTAGTTGTGTATGTATGCGCGTGTGTCATGGACATGGATGCAACCAGGAGACGGTTTTCGCTATAGGAGCAGCATCGTGAGGAGGCGGTCGACGGTGATGGTGCGGAGGGTGGCGGTGGGAAAATAAAATGATAGGACATCAAAACAGTCAAGTGATAACAATAAGCAATCGTGATTGCTCAAAAAAAAAAAAAAAATACAGGAGTTAGTAGCAATTGCTACTAATTTCAATCAAGTACATTCCACAAATTTGCTTTAAATGAATATTAGGCAGTATAGTCGAGGATGGACAGCGTTACCTACTTTTTAATTTGAACCTTAGCTCTTGCCTCCCCCCCCCCTTTTTTAACTTTAATAATTTTTATCTTTCTACATGTCTTTCATCCTTTTTCGTCCAGAACTACACTGTACTGGTATGATAAGATCATTGGAACAATTGTTTCCAATCCCGGGGGTGATTGCCCCCAAAGGAGAAATTTGCACTTTAAGGGAGCGATAAATTCGTGGGGGGTGATTAGTATTTAAAAGACAGGATAAAGTGTGGGCGGGGGGGGGAATTGACTCCCTGATCCCTTACATGATGGGTCTGGGGGGATGGCTTTTACAGTTGTCAACCGCCACCCCCTTGAACAGACTGTAAATCCACCCCTGGTACAATACATTGGTGCCGAAATTTGACTGCAGAAACTTTTCATGATTACAATGCATTGATGCCGAAATTTGAGTGCAAAAATTCTTTGTGATTACAGGACATTGGGTCCGAAACTTGAGTGTAAAAATTCTTCGTGATTGCAATACGCGAGCGCCAAAATTTCAGTGCAAAATTTTACGTAATTACAATTCTTCCTTCATTTTGTTCAAGGAAGTAAAAAGTGTACAAAGTACAGATTATAAAAACTTTTCCACGATATTTACTTCTACGATTTCAATGTTTTGAGCAATGTTTTTCAATCCTGTGATTCATGCTGACCAGAGGATCAGCAAGGGGCAAAGGGAAAAATAAATTTGAGAGCACAGAAGATTTTCTGAAGACTAAATAAAAACGGCAAAATAAGCAAAGAAAACTAACTTCCTGAATAAAATTATTTTGAAGTGGAAGGAGCGCCATTGCTTTAAAATGTGGGTCTATGTATATCTAATGCACATAAAACATTTTCTTATTTTGCAAATGTTTTATTTGATTGTTGTATTTATTTATTTGAAGCCAGAAATGTGGAAAGTGATCATAAATGTTGGGCGAAAATACTGCTTTTCTCCGCAAAAATCAAAAATCCACTTTATGTGATGGCTATTTTTATCAAGAGTCAGTTCGATCGGTTCTTTTTTTATCGGAGTTCTCGAGGAGGGATGTGGTACTTTATCTATCCAGAGGTCAATGGCTGTGGTGGCAGAAGTTTCTATCGCATGCCATTTCTCCTTCGACAGATTTATCGCCAGAAGATGAAAGTTAGATCTGTTGCTCGCACAAAGGATGCTTATGGGGGAAAAAGGCAAATGCGAATAGAGAAACGATTGAGTGCATATTAAGTTTTTTTTTTTTTTTTTAAATGTCCAACATGATAAAATAATGTAATCAATCAGATCTTGTTTGCTTGGGTCTCCGTGGCTCTATGCTAGAAGCCTCGCTTCACACACCGGAGGTTGCGGGTTCGATTCCCGCCGGTGCCCTGGGTGCTATTTCCTCTCTATGTGCTGTAAATCTTTCTTGTGTTGCCTTATCTGTTAATGAAAAAGGTCAACCTTTCCAGACAATGGCACAATGGGGTGGTTTTCTTCAGTCAAAAGTACTACATTTAGTCATTGAAATGGATAGAATGAGCAAAAAAAAAAAAAAAACACATGGACCCAGAAAATACTTTGATTTTCTCCCCCAACAACTTTTGTTTAATTAATTTTTTTAAATGTCCGATTTTTCAAACAAGGCGTGGTCTTGATGACGTCACAAATGATGCAATTTGGCGCATCTTTCTACTACGTTTCCACGTTAGGATAATCAAGCAGCGAATCAAAATTGCTCTCTACGCTTGCTATCAACCATATCGTTGCCAATACACGTGAGTAAAGATGCGAATTAAATATTTTGTTCTGTGGATGGCAACATTGAATGGCATTTGATCATTTGTGATGTCACACGACAAGTGTTTCAGAAAAAAATACTTTTAAAATTTTGGAAACGACCCCATTGTTTCCGTAGTAGTGCATTACGGACACGCCAACAACAACAGATCTAGCTTGCTGTAATGAAAAAAAAAAAGCTGGAAACTAAGGCAATGGTTTTTGCAATGCAAGGATGCAAATAAACTGGTTCGGCTAAATTTGGTGTCATTGTCGCCTTAGCTGTTTTAATCAGCTGTGTCACTGTTTTGAATTTAAATAGTTATTTGTGTGATTTTTCCCCATCAGAGAATGTGGTGATTATTTTAGATTCAAGGAGTTCTTCCTCAACTGCAAAATGTGCAAGAAACCACCCATAAAGAATTCATATGCTCAAATTTTGTAAAAGGCTACGTTCATTGTAAAAGCAACTTCATTTCATTTGAATATGCCATATGTATCGCAATTTCATGTACTTATAAACTCTTGTAAATAAACTTCATCTGCAATTTTCAGAAATTTGCAGATTCAGACAACAACTCAAAAAGTTCGTAAAAACATCTTTTATTTTACTTAAAATATTAAAAGCAACTATCACTGAACATTTTGTAAATAATACTAACGAAATTAAAGTTCATTATATTAATTCAAGATTTCAAGATTCAAGAGATAAAAGTTCAAAACTAGACTAACTGAACTAAAAGCAAGAACAAGAACTCAGAAGCAACAAAATAACAACCCCCCCCCCCCCAAATTAAACAGACAAACAATATACATTAGTTTCCAACTGAGCCACCTACAGTTAAAATTGTCTTAAACACCAGTCATTATGTTTTTAATGGAGAAGATCTTAATTAAGGTTAAAGTTTATGTTGCGTTAGGGTAAAAGCAACTTCGTTTTTGTTACCTACAACTGTGATGACAAAGAAAAAATAATGAAACTTATCGGATATTAAAATTCAGGATTCTTGAATTGGGATCATATCAGTTTAAAAGTTTGAAACAAAATTTTAGCTATAAATTTTAATTTTGAATAAAAAACCAGAAAATAATGCTTGCACGGAATGCCTCCTGTTAGGGTACGACCCCACTTGGAGTCTATGTACCAAATTTCAACTTTCTAGTACATACCGTTCTTGAGTTATGCGAGATACATACACACATACGCACATACATACGTACATACGGACGTCAAGAGAAAACTAGTTGTAATTAACTCGGGGATCGTCAAAATGGATTCTTCAGGTGTCTATACGTTCTTAGGTATATATGTACGTGTGGTCGGGTTGAAAAAAAAAAATCAATATTCATTCGGGGGCGAGCAAAATGGAAATTAAGGCCGATTTTTGAGTGAAAATTTTTTCGCGAATACAATACTTCCATTTTTATAAAAGGAAGTAAAAATACATAGGTACCCCGCATCAGAAAGTACCGTCATATTGGGTGACTTTATCCTTACAGCTGCGCTAGCTTTTCATTTAGAGAGAGAGAGAACAGTCACCGCAAATTGTAATACATTAGAATCTCATTTATTCGGATTAACTGGGACGAATGGCAGTCTGGATAAACAAAAATCCGGAAAATCCGTGTAGTATAGAGAACAAGCAAAACAAATCTTTAAATAAACAGACATACTTTTATTACAGCACAAAAAGAATGCTTTGAAACAAAATTACGTAGGATTGTTTCGCACAATCCATATTTTATTATTTACTAGTGGTACCCGCACGGCTTTGCCCGTAGTTGAAAATCAAAAGGTCATTCGGTTCGCCTGTATATTTACAAACAATGGATGACGAATTTCTCACCAATTGGCTATGTACATTCGCCCTCCCATTCCACGTCATGATAATTTCGTAATTTACTCGTCCATCTTATGATAATTTTTTCTCCGAAAAATGTTCTTAAAATTGAAATAGAAAAATAACAAAATCGAATTTTCGAAAAATCGCTTCGTCGTGCACACCCCCGTGCTACAAACTAACTTTGTGCCGCATTTCATGAAAATCGGCCGAACGTTCTAGGCGCTATGCGCGTCACAGACATACATACATCTAGACATCCTCCAGACAGAGAGACTTTGAGCTTTATTATTCGTGAAGATATATATATATTTTCGTCTAATGGGGGCTGCGTTTTAGGCTATTTAGCCTTTGGCAGACCTAGTGCAATCCCCCGATACGGCATCTAGTCCTTCATCTGCCACCATTAAGGCGCGGATGTCAGTGGCACGGATAATTTGGACGCCCAGTTTCCACCAGATGGAGGCACCTGGGCTCTCTTTGATGCGAAATTGCACTAGGAATTTAATTTTGCCGAGGGATATTTTAAGCCAAACGGATACCCAAGGGATCTGTTACATGCCGCATAATCATGGGCGCTGATGATTTTCTGCATCTCTAAAATCCACCGACTGGTCATCTCAGGTCAGAACCTGGGTCCACAGGCGTAGAAGGCCAGCCCCTAACCATTACGCCACCAGCCGGCTTATGTATACTTCTCAATTAAACACTTCATCTATATATATAACTAGTATGTTGTGGCCATCACGAAACTTTCTTCTATATTTTTCTTTTTTTTTTTTTTCTGATCCCTCCCCATGCTTGACGAGGAAGCAATATTCCCAACAAAAACAAAATTACACATGCAAAAACTTGACGACCATCCCAATGTCTGAATTATTGCAAAAGCAAAGCAAAGAGCGAAAATTGAAAGTTATTTTAAAAGCCTTGCTTGAATTAATTACAAATATTTTATTTGTTAACAAACATAAGATGGCAACAGTTAAAAATTTTAGATCATTGAGATAATATTTCCGATCATTTCCATACAATTAAAATCACGAGAAATACGCAGACGACAATCTATTACGATTTATCTTTCTTATTGTTGCATTAATAAAGCTATTTTTATTAAAAAAAAAAAAAAAAAAATCAACACCTCTTGGAGCGATCGGCGTCAAAATTGAACCAAAGCCTGTTTACATATGGATTCACATATATTCCAAATTTCAACCAGAACGTAGCATTACTTCTTGAGATAGGGCACTCACAATGGAAAAAAAGAACGGGCGATTGCGCTACCCCCTTTTTAGCTGTTGACACAAAAATAAAATCAGTTCTTATACCCACTAAGGGCTACTTGCCGATAAATTTTTCTTTCATTCCGTTCATTATTTCTTGAGATACAGCAGTCACAATTGACGACAAAAAACGTTCTATAGCTCAACCCCCGTTTGAGTTATTGACACCAAAATTGAATCAGCACCTGTTCCTGTTAATACCAACATATGGACCAAATTTTGTTTGATTCCGCCAGATACTTCCTGAGGAATAGCAAGCACGCGTAACTCGAAAAACGTCCCATTGCTCCACCCCCCTTGGAGGAATTCGCGCCAAAAACTAATGGGCACAAGTTCACATAGGGGCACATATGTGTACTAAATTTCGTTCGATTTCATGCGGTAGTTTTTGTTGTAGAGCGGCCACAAAAAACTGGTCACACACAGACGTGACACACATACACACACACACAGACAGACAGACATTTTCCAAAAATGGTCGAAATGGACTCAGCACACCTCAAAACGTTCGAATCCGTCAAAATTCGAAATTCGAAAATTTGCACGAATCCAATACTTTCTTCTATATATTAGATATAGAAGAAAGTAAAAATGAATGTTTGTCTGTATGTCATCCATGAACTCAAAAACTACCCGGCAGATTTGGCTGAAACTTTCACCGTTTGTTATTTTTGGTACTGGGAATGTTTATAGACCAGTTCGAAAAAAATCCGATAGATAGTTCCTTTTTTATTCCAATTTAAGTCACAATCCATTGGATAAATACGAATAAAATGATCGGCTGCAGAAATTAATTCGCGTGAAAGATCTCATTGATAAGAAGTTAGCTGTTGCCATTTTTCTTGAGTTTGAACAAATAAATTCTTTCTTTATTGTTTTATGGCTTTTCATGCAACGGGGGGGTTTAAAACTTTTTCTATTGGATATTTTTAGCGATGGATTGATCTTGCAAACTGCGTGAGTACAAAATTTGAGTATAGTCACGGCTTCACTTGATACCTGGACCGATTATTATGAAAATTGCTATATATATGTATTTTTCCACGGAGAAGGTGCATAATATGCTCATTGAAGCCACTCGCCACCAGGTGGCACTGCAGAGTAGCAACTTCTGCCCCGTTCAACCGATTGTCATGAAAATCAGTATAATGATGTATTTTTTTTGTTGGCGTAGCAACGCGCGTCGGGTACAGCTAGTAATTTATAGTTCAGCTGCAGTGGTGTCGTGCCAAAAAGAACGCGATGATGGTTCAATTCTATAATTTATTTCCTAACCCATGCAGGAGCTTTACATTTAATCAAAATAAAAAGCAAACATTTGGCGCTCTTTTAGTTCAGCTATCACAACAGAAAATTATTATTTGCGTGAATATAAAACTTTTTGAAAGTCTACGAATTTGATCCGGATAAATAGCAGATCCGGATCAACGGGGGATGGATAAACGAAGTTCTACTGTACTTGATGCTGATAAACTGCCTCGTAAAGGCAAGAAACGTTTCCCTGAAAATATACATCTTATGTTCCAGAATCCATCGAAAAGGAAAGAAAAAAAACTAAAACAACGTCTGAATTTTCATATTTCAAGTTAATAGAGTTATTGAGCTAATATAATCGTATTTACGCACCTCCGATCCGACTTCCGGCGTCTACCTTCATCTACGAAGGTTTAAAAAACAAGAAGTCTTTTATTTGAATGCCGCGTTAATATAATTTACTATCTAACTTCGTTATATAAATTTTTAAAAATAACACGCATGGATTGCTGTAGGAAAAAGTACGGAAAGTTGAAGGAAAAATGATCTTTTCTAATAACTTTATTAAGCATTGAGAAAAAGAGGGGCATGATAAAGTAGCATGTGCGTGGAACGTTTTTCTCGATATTTGAGATTCTAATACCCCATGATTGAGTTACTATAGACGGCAGAAAAGTTCCAGGGTTTATTTTTCTGCCCTTATTATTCTGCTATGGGAAGGCAAAGCGCAGTATCTACAGAAATGAAATTTTGAGATGTTTGAAGAAACGTGTTTTGGATTCCACTCAAACAATAAGGGAAAGTTGGAATTTAAGGTTTTTTTCGTGTTTTTTACTTCCTTTTACAAAAAAAGGAAGTTTTGTATTCGCAAAAAAATTTTCACTCAAAAATTGGCCTTATTTTCCATTTTTCTCACCCACGAATGAATGTCGAGTTTTTTTTTTTCGACCCGACCACACATGGATATATGCCTAGGAACGTACAGACACCAGAAATATCCATTTTGACGACCCCCGAGTTAATTACAACGAATTTTCTCGTGACGTACGTATGTACGTATGTATGTGCGTATGTGCGTATGTGTGTATGTGTGTATGTATCTCGCATAACTCAAAAACGGTATGCCCTAGAAGGTTGAAATTTGGTACGCAGACTCCTAGTGGGACCTAGTTGCGCACCTTCCCTTTTGGTTGCATTCGAATGTTCCTAAAGGGGTCTTTTGCCCCTTTTTTTGGGGAAAACATAATTTTTAATTTCGATGTAAACTCAAGTGATGTTATAATTTGTCGGACAATTGGCGATATATCGCCTTTTTTTTGGGCGCCAAGATTTGTTGCCAACTTGACGACAAATTTGGCGATTTTTTTAAAATTTGGTTTTAATTTGGCCACTGTTGATGAAATTTAGAGAGTAAACAATTGAATCACATTAAAATTGCGAATAATGGGAAAATGACATTAAATTGGAGTAAAAGGAAGTCATGTGATGCACACATCAGCTCGTTTTTCTGGTGAAAACCAAATAAAGCTTGTACAATACAGCTGAAGTACAATAGATGAAAAAAATGCAAAAAAATGAAAAAATTAAACATTTGCAGATACTGCACTTTACCTTCCCACAGTAGTGTTCTACAGTGAAAATGAAATGAAGGAACTATCTAGTGCTGTAAGGTGACATGCATACTGAAGGAACTTTATTTTAAAAAGCATGAGTAGCAGGAAATATCCAACGTTGTTTAGCACAAATAAACAGAATACACGTGTTCTAGATGTAAAGACACCCTAATATGAGTAGCGTTCAAGTTAGTTTTAAATGTTTCAGTATGCTTGAGATAAAATTAATTCTAAATTAAGAAGACATAAGCCAGGAGTCTCCAACCTTTTTCGCTCGCAGGCCACATTGCAAATTTTTGGAGGTGAGGCTGGCCAGTCCAGCAATACTTTAACTCAGATGATCTATTTAGCGCCATCCCCCCCCCCCTCACCATGCATTGCGAATATATACATATACTCTCTTAAAAAATTCCAGCGATTTTAACTCAGACTGAGTAAATTTTCACTCCTTTCCAGTATTGAAAACGCACTTTCCTTATAGGAGTGAATTTCATTCCTTTTGCGGAGCGGTTATTTTCACTCCTTTTGGATAAGCTAATTTCACTCCTTTTTGATAAGTGTTTTTCACTCTTTTTTAAGACTAAATTAATATCCTAAATGAGTGGCTGCTTTCCGTTTTGGAAAGCCGCTATTTCACTCTTTTTTTAGAATAAAATAGGTAAAATCATTTCACTCTCATTTGGTGAAATTGTTTTTTAAACGTGTTTTCATGTGCTTATACTGTGTATTTGAATTTAAAACTGTTATTTCATTTGAAAAAAAAAAAGTTTTTAAGTTAAAAAAAAGGGGGAAAAAACTGTTTTTAGTATTTCCGAAGAGGATGCACAAAAACTGTATGGTAAGTACGAAGAATTTTCTTTTTTATTAAAACTTTAACTGGTAATATTTCTTGAACTACTCGCATATCGTTACACATCACCCATGTGCAATATTACGTACAATTCCCAATCTAAAGATTGAAATAAAATTAAAAAACCCACACAGTTCCAAATAAATAGATTTAAAATTTTGAAACTCTATATTTATATTCTCGGTGTGCCTTTTAACATTAATAATGTTTTAAAAGTTACATCAGTCCAAATTAATTTAAAAAGTCACTCATAAATTGTGACAAGATACGTTTGAATTCAATTTTGTTTCTTCGGGGCCATTCATTAATTACGTAAGGACAATTTTGGCAATTTTTGACCTTCCCTTCCCCCTATGTAAGGGTATGTAAGACTCCCCCCACCCCCATCTTACGTAAGATTCTTTTTTTTCTTCACAATAATAAAATAACAAATATTGCATCACTGGGAACGTTCTTAAATTAACTATCATTATTTTTTTTAAACATTTTTGAGTAAAGAAATGTTTACTGTAAGGAATCTAGACCGAATGTTTTTTCGACAAATAATTTTTGTATATAATGCGATAATAATTAAAAATAAGACATGCAAAACACAGTGCGATTCTTTTATTATATTTTACACGTTTCATTCTTTGAAACACAAGTAAAAAACAGCTCATCCTATAATACATACTTTTACCTTCCTGAAGCAAATGAAATATAATATTTGCCAAACCACTTGACCGCGGATTTCTATATAAAATATCAGCTTGGAAAATATTACGTAAGAATGGATCTACCCCCCCCCCCTCTCCAAGCAAGGGTATGTAGAGAATTTTTAACCCCCTCCCTCTCAGGACCCTTAATTAATGAATGGCCCGTTACACATGAATGAGTGTAATATACAAAGTTCATGATACTCTTTAAAGTTTATTATACACAAAAACAATATTTGATTAATTTAAAATTATGCAGTGGTTGGAGCTCCGACCATTGGGAGCGGATTCGGTAACCGACCTATAGATTTGCGCATGGTCGGGTCTGTAACACCTGCCTAAAATATATATACAGTACACACACACACCAAAGATGGTAACGACTGTTTCAAATGTCATATTTTTGATTCGATGACCGAAACAAAATTGTTGATGAAAGTTTCATTAATTTGGAAGGAAAAGTTACAAAAAGTTCGCCGTAACATTGCACGTGGGTGATTTGTAACGATATACGAGCAGTTCAAGACATATTAACAGTTACAAGTTTTAATAAAAAAGAAAATTCTTCGCACTTACCATGTAGTTTTTGTGCATTTCCTTCAGAAATCTCATTCGGCAACAAATATTGTTTAAATTCATTAAAAGAAGACATTTAGATAGCGACATGCACTTGGTATTCGCGACCAACGTTAGTTAAGCCGAACGTGGAGGTATAGAAGATTCTCCCTAAACAAAATCACGTGACAGAATCGAACCAATGAAAATGCTTTTGAGTCCTTCTTTTAAAGAATGTTTTTATTTTTCGCTCATCAAAAGGATTTTTTCCGAATTTCACGCGAATAAGGACGAATTTTAATCTTGGTTTTTTCGTAAAGCGTCTTTTTTCGATAACGCTAGCACTCAGAAAGAATGAATTCAGCCGCAATAGATTTCACTCTTTTTAAGAGTTATTTTTTCGTTCTTTTGAATTAAGAGTGTATGTTTTTTAATTAAGCTCTCAGGGGTGATTTTCGAAAATTTCTGGGCTTGCTTCTAAGTTATCATATTTCCTTATACATATTTGCTGTTAGCTAAATTAAATTATATTTCCAGTTTCCGTAAAGCTCTTATAATATAACGATAGGGAATCTTGTAAAATTTAGAATAGTTCAGAAAACTGAAATGAAAAGCATTCTTTGCCGAAAAATAAAATGAAGTTTTTATTTTTATTTTTTAAAGGCTAATAAGAGATTGATACAAAATACAACTATTGCAGTGTACTATAAATGTATTTCATTGAATTAATGATGATTAAAAACTTGGAAATAAATGAGAACACAACACGTGTAAAGCTTTAAAATTTTTTTATAAAGATGAAAGATTAATGAGAAAATTGCATTTGTTGCCACTTAAAATTTCACTCCATTCAGGGAAAAATTTCGTAGTTCCGATCATTAAGAGGGATTTTAAATGTTCGTCTGATAAAGAAGATCTATACTTAGATTTAATATACTTCAATTTTGAAAACGTCTGTTCACACTTGAAAGTGGATGCAGAAAGAGAAAACAATCGCTCTAGCATGATTTTTTAAGTTCTTAAAGTCTTTTTCTGGTAGAGAACTGTAAAATGAAAGTAGGTAAAATTTAGAAAAAAGAGAGAAACCGCTTCGTGGTAATAGCAAAAAAAAAAAGCCAACTTGATCGAAAATCGTCCTCTCTTTTAGATAAAATTCTTAAGGGGTTGGGAATCTACTTTCCCATATTTCTTAGCTAAATAAAAAGTCACATGTGCATAAAGGAACAAAATTATGAAAATGAAAAACGAAGAGATTAATCCACAATGGTTGATGTTCTGTTTAAAACGCTATTTGTGGGAGACTTTCGATTTCTGTTATCAAGTTTTTTCGCAAAATTCAGAATCTAGCATTAAAGTTTGGCAACAAACATTTAAATCTGGTGTCAGCCTCCCTCTCAGGCTGAGCTGAGCACTAATGAAACACGTGAAGACAGGAATGAGCGCATGTTTTCCTTGGAGCCAGGAAAAGCCAGAGGACTAACGGATGAATGTGGCCCGAAAAGAGATTTGTTCTCGGAAAGAGCAAAAAGAGAGATTGGTTCTGCACTCGTAGTTAACGGTAAAAAAGGGTAAAAAATGATTTAAATTAACGGTAAAAAGATTTTAAATAATTATTTGTAATTAAAAATAATATCTCAATTATATATTTCCATCAACGAGGCTGTCTCTCTTCCGAAAAAAAGTTTGTAAGCTTCCTGCGGGCCGGACAAAGTCTGCTCGCGGGCCGTAGGTTGGAGAGCCCTGACATAAGCGATAAGAGAGAGAGAATGTATTTAACCATCAATTGGTGTGGTGATATTCTTGAGCAATCACGATTGCTTATTGCTTTCATTTGACCGTCCTTGATGTCCAGTTCCTTTTTCAGAATGGACCAGGGGCCTCTGCAGCACCGCCGTCCACCGGAGGGCGGAGCTGCTCCTCTGGTCCTAGCCTCCACTAGCAGCACTGTCCACCGGAATCCCCTCCTGCTAGGCAGTGGCGTCCATATCCTGCGTACACACACTCCTACATACACACACGTCTACACACAAACATGTTCTTACACACATACACACACGTAACCGCCCAGGAGGAGGGACAGGCTTGGGAGGACATGTGAGCCACTTCTAGAAACAATAGCCTCCAATGAGTAGGGTCCTGTCGCAACTCGTGATTGCGAAAAACATAATTCGAATTCAAAGTGTCAGAATTCAAATTAGATATATATACACACACATATATATTAATATCTTCTTTTTTATATATTTTTTTTCGTGCAACGCAAGTGATGTGGTCGGGTGTATGTAGCCCCATGTGCTAATGACGCACACAAGGGGAAGGTCCAGGTGGTCCAGACTCCTCTTATGAGAACCTTGAGTTTTATTGATTGACTATAACCCTATGTATGCATAGTAAGCAAAACAATGCCAAGCAAAGGTAACAATAATTCCAGATTTAATAAATGAAAAAAATATAATTTATTTTCTCTCTATCTTCCCCTACAAAATGGAACTGTATGTGAAATTAAATTGTTTTAGAATGATGATTTTGCTTCGCTATTTTTGTTCTTAACAGTGGAAAAAGTAAATATACATTCATTCTTGTGCTTTCAGGTATTTTAATTTAGTGTTTGTTATTCATAAATTTATTTTATTAACTAATGCTAAGTAATTGTTCAGTAATGTTTTTAAGGGGTCACAGTACCTTTCAAACATTTTTTTTAAATTTAAGTAAATTTTATATTTCTTTGAAACCATAACATGCATACTTATTTCTTAATCAATAATTTATTTTCAAAATTTAAAAATATTTCAAACTTTTTTTAAAAATTCAAAAAATTGAAAAAAAAATTCAATTTTTTGAAATCTTTAAGGCTTTTTTTATTTTTGCACTAATTAAAAAAATTTTTTTTGCTAAACGATCACTATAATCATCTCTACAAATCTGTGCATTCATTTGCTTATGAGTTTATTAGAAAATTTTCTGTGATGAATTATGTTAAAAAATCAAAGTTTTTTTAAAAATGGTTTTTAAAGGTTTAATATGCTCTAAACATTTGAGTAATTTATAAAATGCTTATCCAATGCACAGTTTTGTCAAATATGTTATCCCAATTGCAAAAAGTATTACGTTAAAACTGTATCTTTAATAGAAAAAAATCCTTAGGTATTCAAGTGACATGAAAACACAAAAATACCATCATCGAGAAAAAGCAGTTTAAAGTTTCTCTTTTGCATAAGAACACATAGCGAGCATGGCCTAAAACCACTCATAACTTTTTAAATATTTGAACCAAAGCAATGAAACTTTTTCTCTGTGTTCAGAATAGTTTTTAGTTTTGAAATAAGCAGCAAAATTTTTTTTTGATCGTTTCATCATTTTTGAGGTACTGTAACCCCTTAAAAATGTTTTTGTTCCCTACAATCGATAAAATAAAAAGGAAAATATGTTTGTATGCCGGTTGGAGTATGATAGGAGAATGGTGAACCTCCGATCCTGGACCCGCCCCCCCTCTTTTTGAGAAATTCCTGTGTGCGTGCCTCTGTCCGGTGCACATTTGTGTGTGTTTGTTGTGTGTAAAAACAACTGGAACAGTACCGTAAGTGACACATGTACTTACAAAGCCACTCATATTTAAGAAATGTCTGAATCCAAAAATTCAATTCTTCTGTCGTGTAAGACACCCCACCGGATAGTTGAGGGTTACAATCATTGAGAAGGAATACTAATGGAGGGAGCCATAGCAAATGTCTCAGTGAAATAAGCTTAGGACCCAATGTTTCCCAGATCAGGTGACTTGTTTGGCTGGGATGTTGTCGCGTTTTGGCACGCAATCGCTCTTTTGGCATTAAATATTTTTCAGACAACGCGACGACGCTTATTATGAAGTCGGGGCTACAAATCAGAGCAACTCTGGCTCCAACTCCTTTACCGCATAATAATAAATGAATAACGGATACAAATACAGGCCTATCATTCAAATTCCTCTCCCCACTTCTTTCCGGATTTTAAAATATAATGTAATTTCATTTTTCATGTATTTTGATGTTTATTCCTTAAAATGACGGGCATGTACAAATAGTTTAAAGTGTTCTGTTATTCACTGAAAATTTATGGATTCATAAGCATTGTAATCAATGTTCTGAAATGATTTCATACGCAGGCATACTAGTATTTAAATTGAAGCATAAAAATAGCAAATCTTTATTCTTGCGCATCTGCTGTTCACAGGAGCTTGGCGAGAAGATACTCGCCAACAAAGCAAATGTACACAAAATGCTTAAGAGCCGTTAAAATAATTACTAGTTAAATAAAAAGTGTTTTTATGGAACTAAAATGTTATTTGCACTCAAGATGTAGAAAGTTTTATAACTTTTATAGGTAAAATAAGTACAAAAATTTAAAAATTATAGGCAACTGTGGAATATATACTCGTTGAATGCATATAAATGTTATTTTTTCTTTATTTAGAAGTAAAATACATTCGTACATGCTAGGGAAAAGTTACTGGACCTCCTGGTGTGGTTTTATCCTCACAGTTTACAATGCTAGAAAACTACACTATTACCATAAATCTAATTTTTCCCTTCTACAGTTAAATGTTGTTATCATACATGGCTTCAGCTAATGAAAACTTCTTCCTCGGTTACGGTCAACTTGAAATTGCTCCCCAGGTCACATGGTACTGTTGCCGTATCGGGATAGTAGGGTTGCACTCTCTCCATCTATTCCTTCTCAATGGTTACAATCAAAAATTTTACAACTTCAGATAAAGAATAGCAACGAGAGCTAACTTAAACTAGTATGTTGTGACCATCACGAAACTTTCTTCTATATCTTTCTTATAATTCTAATCCCTCTCCATGCTTGACGAGGAAGCAATATTCCCAACAAAAACAAAATGACACATGCAAAAACTTGACGACCATCCCAATGTCTGAATTATTGCAAAATCAAAGCAGAGAGCGAAATTTGAAAGTTATTTTAAAAGAGTTGCTTGAATTGATTACAAATATTTTATTTGTTACCAAACATAAGATGGCAACAGTTAAAAATTTTAAATCATTTTGAGATAATATTTCCGACCATTTCCATACAATTAAAATCACGAGAAATACACAGACGACAGTTTATTACGATTTATCTTTCTTATTGTTGCATTAATAAAGCTATTTTTATTCGCAAAAAAAAAAAAAAAAAGGATAATCAGCACCTTTTGGAGCGATTGGCGCCAAAATTGAACCAACGCCTGTTTACATATGGATCCACATTTATTCCAAATTTCATCCAGAACGTAGCATTACTTCTTGAGATATGGCACTCACAATGGAAAAAAAGAACGGGCGATTGCGCCACCCCCTTTTCAGCTGTCGACACCAAAATAAAATCGCTCTTATACCCTTTAAGAGCTACTTGTCGATAAATTTTTGTTTGATTCCGTTCGTTATTTCTTGAGATACAGCAGTCACAATTGACAACAAAAAACGTTCTATAACTCAACCCCCGTTTGAGCTATTGACACGAAATTGAATCAGCACCTGTTCCTGTTAGGGGCAACATATGTACCAAATTTTGTTTGATGCACACACACACGGACAGACATTTTCCAAAAATGGTCGAAATGGACTCACCACACCTCAGAACGTTCGAATCCGTAAAAATTCGAAATTCGAAAATTTGCACGAATCCAATACTTTCTTCTATATATTAGATATAGAAGAAAGTAAAAAGGCACAGAATAGTTCCCCCTCGAGTTTTACTGAAATCGAAAAAAAAAAAAAAAACTTAAATTATAAAATCGAGTGCCATGAAAAGAAGTTTAAAATGAATGACTAGTTGAACTTAAGAGACTTTTGAGAACAGAAAACTGCAAAAGAACCGTTGTTTTAAGGATTATCTTTCTAAAGGGCTTGAGAAGTTGAAAACAACTAAATATTAACTCTCACTTTATAAACAACAAATTTAAATATAGCAAATAACAATTTTGCAATGTAGCAAATAACAATTTGTCCAAAATAGTAACCATAATTCTCCATCATGAACATTTTTCTTGAATTCGAAATGTATTGCTTATTGTATAGATTTCAGAACTTTTTCTTATTTTTACTTCCTTTTACAAAAAAAGAAGTATTGTACACTGTCAAAAATGAAACGCTCAATTTTGACGATTCGGCAATCCTCGAGCACTATTTCGTTATTTTCGACGATCCTTTCGTCACCGAATCACGTGATATTCGACGAAACCAGAAATCTCAAATTTTTGACGAAATTATTTCGTCCCAATTTCGTCATATTGCAGTGCATTCTGGGAATTTTTGTTTCAGTCTTGTACTTGCTCGTTAAATTATCTTACGGAAATTATCCTACAGGATTCATAAAAAAGGTTAGTATTTAATGAAATTTGTATGTGCAATGTGCCTTTTTTTATGTATTGTTACATTTTTGTTTAGTGTTGTGTTTATTGTTGTATTTAAAACACATTAAAATTGAAAACGAACGGTTCGATTAGGTTTAGAATTCTGTGTGTTGTTAACTTTGAGTCACCTCCACGTTAGGCTTAGCTAGCGTTATTTTTTTTTTATTTGAAAAAGAGAATATTGGTTTGTTGACATTTATTTCCAAAAACGTACTTCCTTTATTTCGTTAAAAAAATTACAAACATGACTAAAGAATTTGTACGAATTTAAACTTACAAAAAAAAAAAAAACACTCCACCGTAGCTAAACTAACACAGATGATATACAGCGCTTTTATAAATGGCATAGAACTTTGAAGCTTTTAATTTCAACGTGGAATACATTACATGGTTATGTGTTTTCACTCTTCTCCATGAATTTTACAAAAATAATTCTGTTAAACGAAGTGTATTTTTTAGTTTAATAGTTCAAATTTGTTTCATTCCGCATTTTTATTTTCTTAAAAAAATTCTATGTACCAATCCCCCAGTAAGTATTGATATTTTTTCTTCTTCCACTCTACATTTAATGTTTTTTTTTTTTCAATATAATAATTTATACAGTAGTTCCCAAAAGTGTTCGCAAACTTATCATTTTCAATGAAATATTGCTATACCCATTAGTAAAAATTAATATTTTGGAATGGGTAAACAATATTACAAAACTTCATGAAATATTTAAGTAGCAAAATAAAATTGATTTTGAAGAAATTAATAATCAAAAAGTATCAAGAACTTTATAACACAAAAGTGTTCGTAGAAAATATTTTAAAATAATTGTTTAGCAATCTTTGAATAAAATCGATGAAACTCGAGGAAAAAAAAAAGTGCTTGATGCAATAAAAAATAAATGCAAACTGTTTATATCAGCTTTTGGATCCGAAATGATACCGTCTTTTATTTTGTTAAGCTCGTAGACAAGACTTTTAAATGCTTATCCCATGTTGTTTATATAATCTCTTTCCCTGCAGCAGATGTTTCTAGTAATAAGTGCTTATGTTCATTATTTGTGGAGCCTTTCTTTTTTACTTGCATAAAACATGAAGTAAAGTAAATATCAATTTAATACAAATCATTTTAAGATAGAGAAAATATTAATTTCCATAAAGAACTCTATCTTTGTGCTTGATATTTCTGCAGAATATTTTCAATATTTTTTTAAAAATTTCCGCAAATTAAAATAAATTATTGAAAGTAGAGTTTTAATGTTTAACCTCGATTTAAAAAGAAAAGATAGTATAGCAGCATGTTTGAAAATTGTAATAACAATAATAAGCATTTTTTGTTTATTTTCCCACTTCATACACTAAATTTATAGGTTTTTCTATGTCAATTTGTGTTACATGATTTGTCATAATTATGAATTTTTCCATTATACATAGTTTCTACAGCTAAAATAAATGCAGCATTAATTTTATTGCCATATTTGCCGCCTGAAGGTATTGTCAACAAAAAGTGAGAAATCCCGGTCTACATTAAATCAGACTAAGAAGCATTTTATAGATGAACTTCCAATAAATCCAAATTTTTTGTTGGAGCTGTGATTTTGCTGGATACAAAGTAAAATGTCTGAAAATTTAACCGAACTTCAATTGAAAAATTGAAAGGATAATGAAAATATATGAAAAATTAAAAGGATAATGAAAATATATGAAAAATTAAAAGGATAATGAAAATGTATGATAAGAAGTAACAAGCTTTGCTTGTTTGCACCACACTGGTCCCTATTTTCATTATAAACCTTTGAAAAAAAAAATCCATTGATATCAGTCTCAAGACACAAACAAACAAGGAAATGCACTTCGTGATTGGGTTTCCCCTATCTTTGGCAGCTCTTCTCCCTTGGCGTTTTTTTTTTATTTACTGCGTGAAAATTGCATATTTTAAAAATCAAATATGCTTATTTAAAAGGTGATACTCCCTTCGTCTCCGTCCCAAACTAGTAAGTAGAGCTACGTTTGAATATTTTTGTACTAGTGATTGATTCTGATGATTTTATGATTTTGTTCGAATATTTTTTAAAGATTTCAAGGTACTATACTATCAATTAAAAACTTTACTTGGCAAGCATTCCCTCTTAAAATCATTACCAGCTGAGTTAAAACAACCCGAAGTACACACGCCCTTAAGCTACGCCCCATACTCTACCCCCAGTATAGCAGAAAAATCAGTTTTTTTTTCTACTAAATCCCTATCCATCAGCTAGAAGGTAGCTTTATGTAATTATTAGTTAACTTATGAAATGGAGCTTGGCTTCGAGTGTTGGAGCCCTGGGTTTTTGACTCGAATTTGACAGTAGTTTAAGGAGGTAAAGCTCGGTAAGTAAATGTTGTTTATTGATAACATAGCACAATAAAATCTCTGAAAAAAGTGCAAATAAAATCATAATCACCAGTTTCAGTACTACTTAATTCATAAGTACTTTATTGGAACTAATTTGAGTAGGGGGAGAGAGTACTTCAGAAAACATTCGTGAAGAAAACGGAACACGAAAATCGAAAAAAAAAAAAGAAAAACGGTGTATTTTGGCTATCGGTTAAAATAAAAAATAAATTTTAAAAAAAAATCACTGATCAACAATTTTCGCACTTTTGATTTTTTTATAGCTCAAAAAAATGAAAATTCACGACTTGATGTGCAAAAGAATTAACTCGTTTAATGGCTAAATAATGCTGATTCTCGATAAATTGAAGAAACTCTAATTCTAGAATATTATTTAGAAATTAATTTCAGAAACTAACTGAGAGTCTATCTGCCTAAATAAAAATTTTGTTCATCCGCTGTAAAAATAACTCATTCTTGCAATCTGCCTGAAAAAAAGCTGTCAGCATTGAAATCATCATATATTTTGAAAAATATGAAAATTAAATCAGATGCTTTTCAAAGTCACAAAATCGTAGCTTTTTAACTTAAGGGAAAAAAAAAACTCAGATTTTGAAAGATATCGTGAAAACATGTTTTATTTCAGAAATAAACTGATGAATTTAATCGTAAAACTTTCCTCGAAATAGAAAAAAGATCCATGTGCATGAGGGCATACACCCATGGACTTAAACCTTTACTTATTATGTTATATATTCTCTTTTTAAAACTTTTTTTAGGATGGATCCAACATCACGGAGATAATTGGAACGAGGACAGACGAAGACTTTTTCATAATTATAACAATATTCTAAATGTTCGTATATTATACATTGATTTCATGTTACACATGTTTGGAAATAAAAATAAAAACTTTGGGGTAAAAAGCAAAGGTATATTTTTATAATTATTTAACAAATATTACACTAAATTAATTTTACCGAAAGATTTATTTCACATCTGCATTTTTTTAAGATTTATATTTTCAAATACCTTTTGCAATTTTTGCAGAGAATTGTTTTCAAAGTATGAAGTATGAAATGCATGCAATAATAAAATTCCTGTATTAAAAAACAGGAATTTTATTATTGCATGCATTTCATGTGGCCAAATGAACATTCTACATACAAGCAAAATTAATAAAACAAATAATTAATTAGAAGAAGAAAAAGGTAAGCTTTTTCTTAAGATTATCTAATTTTATTTTCTGTATCTAATTTTAGAACAAATATGTACTAACTTAAAGTTGTCTAATTTATTGTACTTTTTCTTTGAAATTTGTGGTATAAGTTGGATAAAAATCTTTTTTTTTTCTGGAATTTTTCATATGATGCAGTGAAGAAACTTCTCATCAATTTTCTCCCGAGCATATATCGATCTAACTGTGCATAAAAGGGGCACATGATTTATTTTTCCAGAACCCAATGTCTGCTGAGGAAGTAGCACTTTTATATTCCCAGTAGGGGCAGGGCGATGTAGGAATTTCAACATCGTGATGCATCGCCGTCATTACATCGCGATGTAGCGATGTAGTTCAAACAGTTTGAAATATTCTTTCCGCTTTAGGGGCACCCCCCCCCCTCCCCAATTAGGGGAGTTTTCCTTACAAAAATCCAGGCTTTTGTCAGATCTTTTTCTAATTTGGCACATAGGTTCTTTAATCACATGGGGTAGTACCCCATATGAATACTACCCCATGGGAAACTATCCTATGTGGATTTCCAGCATCAAATGATATCTGGGCCGAATCTGGAAAAGATCCGACGAAAACTGGATTTTAATAATTAAAACTCCTATGGGGTTTGCCACACATAGCGGGGCGAAAACTACACTATGAGAATGCCGAAACATCAAAAGACAAATGTACCAAATTTGGAACAGATCAGACAAAAACTGGGTTCTTTTAAGATCCCCCCCCCCCCCCACACACACGTGGTTTCCCACTCCATAGCGAGACGAAGACAGGAATTTCCGAGCGTCAAAGGATATCTGTGACAATTTTGGAAAAGGCATGATAAAACTGGTTTTTTGTAAGAAAACACCTCATTTGGTGGTTGTTCCCCATAGCGGGCCGAAAACCACCCTATGAGAATTCCTGAGCATCAATGAACGAACCTCTATGCCAAATTTTGGAAAGATCCGACAAAAAATAAATTTTTTTCAAGGAAAACCCCATCGGGGTTACCCCCCCCCCCCCCACCCATACATTGACGAAAGCTAACCTCCGTGAATTCCTGAGCATCAAAGAACCTCTATGGCAAATTTAGAAAAGATCGGAAAAAAACTTTTTTTTATATAAGGAGAACCCCCAATGCGGTGTTGCTCCCCCCCCCCCCCCCATCATGGAGCTTTGAAAACTACCATGTGTGAATTCCCGAGCATCAGAGGACCTCTGTTCCAAATTTGGAAAAGATATGATAAAAACTGTTTTTCTATAAGAACCCCTCCCGTATGGGGGTTGCCCCCCATAGCGGAAAGAAAACCACCCTATCAGAATTCCTGAGCATCAAATAACGAAACTCTGCCAAATTCGGAAAGATCCAACAAAAACTGGATTTTTTGTAGGAAAACTACCATAGGGGTTGCCCTGCCCCCCCCCCCCATAGAAGACCGAAAACTACCCTGCGTGAATCCCCGTGCATCAAAGAGCCTATGTGTCAAATTTTGGAAAAATCCGACAAAAATTGGATTTTTTCAAAGAACCCCCCCCCCCCATCGCGCCCCCTCCCCTTATAAAGTGATGAAAATTACCCTGCGTGATTCTTGAGCATCTAAGAACCTCTGTGGCAAATTTAAAAAAGATCGGACAAAAACTTTTTTTAAATACGGAGAACCCCCAATGTGGGGTTGTCTGTCCCCCCCCCCACCCCCACATAGAGGGACATAAACGACCTTGTGTGAATTCCCGAGCCTCCAATAACGAACCTCTGTGCCAAATTTGGAAAATATCCGACAAAAATTAGATTTTTTGAAGGAAAACCCACATTATAAGGGGGGGGGTGATTAGATATCATGGGGAGTTTAATCTGCAATGATTTGTTTTACCTTTTTTAAGAAGTTGTTTGTTTGCATTTTTACATAAATAAAAATTCGCTTGACATATTTTATGTGCCTCTTTTTTTTAACAATTACTTGTCTTTTTTTTTGATGGGGGAGGGGAGGGGGCTGCAGGCCCGTTGTTTCAATTTTTTTCCCAAATATGACAAAGAGTCTGTACTCAAAAAAAATTTTACAGAAAACGAACTAAAACAACTGCCAGTCATGTATAAAAACATGAATGTTCAAAAATCAAGACGGGAGGGGGGGGGGTCAATTGACCCCCTGACCTCGTAAATGACGGGCCTGTGAAAGTGACTATACGTAATAAAGTGGGAAACTACGGTGGTAAGATTCTGAAGTTAGGATTTGATCACACGCACACGAATCTTATAAAATACAGTCGAACCTCGTTATAACGAACTTAAAGGGACCATTAAAATCGATTATTATAAAAAGTTGGTTCGCTTTATCCAAAAAACAATAAACAATAAGACAAAGATTGCAAAAAAGTTCATTTCAGCAGTTATTTGTTTTAAGCGTGTTCGAATTAACGAGGTTCGACTGTATTCTCAAAAAAAAAAAAAAATTAATGTGCTCAAAGGAAAAAAAAAAGGAAATAAATTTTCTTAAAAATTTACGAAATTAACGTCCTCATATATGACGAAATTAATTTGACGAAACTAATGCTCTCAAAACTACGAAAATGATTGTTAATTTGACAAAACTAGAATGAAGAAATATTTCGTTACATTTGACGAAATTCGCATCCTCAAACCACTAACAAAAGCAGTTTCTTCAATTTGACGAAATGTTCGCTCGGAGCATATCCCTGGAAGTGGTTTCGTCAAAAACGAAGAAAATTTCGTCAAATTTGAAAGTCCATTTCTGAGAGTGTATTCGCGAAAAAATTTTCACTCAAAAATCGGACTTAATTTCCATTTTTCTCGACCCCAATGAATGTTGAGTTTTTTTTTTTCGACCCGACCACACGTGGATATATGCCTAGGAACGTACAGACACCCCAAATATTCATTTTAACGATCCCCGAGTTAATTACAACGAATTTTCTCGTGACGTCTGTATGTACGTATGTATGTGCGTATGTGCGTATTGTGTATGTGTGTATGTATGTCGCATAACTCAAGAACGGCAAGTACTAGAAAGTTGAAATTTGGTACGTAGACTCCTAGTGGGGTCTAGTTGTGCAACTTCCCTTTTGGTTGCATTCGGGTGTTTCTAAAGGGGTCTTTTGCCCCTTTTTGGGGGGAAACCATTGTTAATTTCGATGTAGACTCAAGTGGTGTTATAATTTGGCGGACACTTGGCAATATATCGCCAGTCCATTGGTCGCCAAGTTTTGTCGCCAACTTGGCGACAAATTTTAGCGGATATTTTTTTTTTTATAAATCTGTTTCAATTTGGCCACTGTTGGTGATATTTAGAGAGTAAACAATTAAATCACATTAAAATTGCCAATAATGCGGAAACGACATTAAATTGGAGTAAAAGGAAGTCATGTGATGCACACATCAGTTCGTTTCTTTCGCGCTTTAATTTTTTTTTCTCTGCATTTATGGCTGCCCTTTTGTGCAGTTTATTTGTGAACGTCCTTAAGAATAGTTTTTCGTGAAGTGAATTCACTGAACCCTTTTTGAAAAATACGGGAATAGCGGGAAATATTGATCATGTCACCGATAAAATGCCCGATTTGCTCATTTTTATTTTTTTTTATTTTTTTTTGTAGGTGATAGTTTTAAAGTTCTAAAAGTTGAAATTTTTGTCAGTAAAAATAGCTGACCGATCGTTTTTTTTTTAGAACTTTAAGAATTATTTTTAAATTTCGCAAAAGGACTCCTCAGTTTAAAAATATTTCGCATAGGAAAATTGTGCTTTTTAAATAATGCTTTAACAGAGTTTGAACCATTTAAAAAAAGGAGAAAAAGGAACAGAATGGGGTGGTTTCCTTCAGTCAAAAGTTACTTTTAGTCAATTACAATTACTTTTAGTCATTGAAATGGATAGAATGAGCAAAAAAAAAAAAAAAAAAAAAAAATTACATGGAGCCAGAAAATACTTTCATTTTCCCAACAGTTTTTATTTAATTAATTTTTGAAAATGTCCGATTTTTCAAACAAGGCGTGGTCTTTATGACGTCACAAATGATGCACTTTGCCGCATCTTTCTACTACGTTTCCACGTTATGATAATCAAGCAGCGAATTAAAATTGCGCTCTACGCTTGCTACCAACCCTATCGTTGCCAATACACGTGAGTAAAGATACGAATTAAATATTTTGTTCTGTGAATGGCAACATTGAATGGGATTTCATCATTTGTGATGTCACACGACAGAAGTGTAAACCATGAAAGCGCACCGATTTAAGTAATTTTTTAAAAATATTAAACTTAAATAAATTATTTAAAAAAATGGTGAGATTCTATGTTTTTAAGCATGCTCTTTTAGAAAAAAAACTTTTAAAATTTTGGAAACGACCCCATTGCGTAATGTGTTATATAAATCGTATATATTTTCTATTAACTTATTTATTCTGGTATGAGCGTTATCTACACAACTATGCAATATTTACCATGAAAATGTGTTCGCTTATGAAATGTTTATCATCAAAAAGCATTAAGCCAATTATTTTGGATACTTGTCGGAATTTTCTACATGAAGCGAAAGCTCTCTTACTTTTATGAGTAATTCAAGGTATTTCTCGTGAAAACGCTCACAAATTAGCTCTCTCTTTTCTTTTTTTCTGGAAAAGTATTTAACATTCGCACGATTAATTCCGAGTACTATTTATTACAACATGTCTGATTTACTTCTTTCAGTTGTAAAAATTTTACAATTTTCATCTTTCCATTTGGGAATAGCTTTGGGATCATTCCACGTCAAATCGCCTAAATTAAATAGTTGGCCGTGCCGTTTTTTTATGAATGATATCTATGAGACTAGCTCAAATTAACTTTTTAAAACTTTTTTTTTTAAATAAAAAGTAGCTTAGGAGAACGTTTTCAAAATTTCAATTTTTAATCACTTTTCGAAGTTGCTTTTTCGGCATGAATTTAAAGAAATCTCCCTAATTTTCTTTATTTTTCTACCAATTAAACTGAATTTGTAAATATACAGGCAAACCAAAAGACCTTTAATTTTTCTATTACGGGCGAAGCCGTGCGGGTGCCACTAGGTAATAATGAAGCTCAAAGTCTCTCTGTCTGGAGGATGTCTGTAGGATGTCTGGATCTCTGTGACGCGCATAGCGCCTAGACCGTTCGGCCGACTTTCATGAAATTTGGCGGAAAGTTAGTTTGTAGCAAGGCGGTGTGCACCTCGAAGCGATTTTTCAAAAATTCGATTTTGTTCTTTTTCTATTTCAATTTTAAGAACATTTTCCGGAGCAAAATTATCATAAGATGGACGAGTAAATTACGAAATTAGCATGACGTGGAATGGGAGAGCGAATGAACATAGCCAATTGGCGAGAAATTCGTCATCCCTTATTTGTAAACATACAGGCGAACCGAATGACCTTTTAATTTTCAATTACGGGCAAAGCCGTGAGGGTACCACTAGTGCGGAATAAATTTCAAGATGATACTTTTCAATTTCAGTATAAACAACGAAAAAGACTGAATAGTAGAATGGTGCCACTTCTCTTCTAAAGTCAGTTTTTATGCTTTACTAGTGATACCTGCACGGCTTTGCCCGTAATAGAAAAATCAAAAGGTCTTTCGGTTCGCCTGTATATTTGCAAATAATGTATGGTGAATTTTCTCGCCAGTTGGCTTGTACCCATCTTACGGTTCCACGTTATGATAATTTCGTAATTTACTCGTCCATCTTATGATATTTTTTTTCTTAAAATTGGAATAGAAAAAGAACCACATTGAATTTTCGAAAAATCGCTTCGAGTTGCACACCCCCATGCTACATACTAACTTTGTGCCAAATTTCATGAAAATCGGCCGAACGGTTTAGGCGCTATGCGCGTCACAGACATCCTACAGACATCCAAACATCCTACAGACATCCAGACATCCTCCGGACAGAGAGACTTTCAGCTTTATTATTAGTAAAGATTAATTGGGAGATTTAATTAGTCATATCTTCAGAGTACCAACTAATATCTGCATCAACTTTTTTTTTTTGTAGTATAAATAAATAATTATCTTGCTGTGGTCAAAAAATTAGAAGGTAATTTTTTATTGTTTTGAAGTAAAAAGAAATTAAATTTTTTTGCTGGAAGTTTACTTCAAATATAAGTTTTCTAAACCTTTAGAGACCTTTTGAGCTTAAAAAAACCGAAAACTTTTAACAACAATCAATACACGAATTAATTCACGAACAATTAACACACGAATGCCGAAGAATAAAACTGATTTGTATCAATTTTACCTTTTTGATTTGTATTTCAAAAAAGAATCATTCAAAACCCTCCGTTTCAGACTTGACAAAAAAGAAAAAAAAAACTATTGATTGAAATTATATTAAATATTAAGAAAAATAATTAAAAGAACAGTTTGAAAAATATTTCTAACGTCCTTATTTGGCATTTGTTTCGACAATTTAAAAAAAAACAAAAACGAATTACTATTAAAAAGTTTTCATAGCGTGAACTTGTTTGGATTATTATTCTCATTCTTACAAAACTCATACAGCTCAACTCGAGATTTCTCCGAAGATTATTTTTGCTTATTGAAGTGTATATTTTAAAATCTCTTTGAAACTTATTTTAAAATTGATAAAAGTTCTAATTTTCTCCTCTTTTGGTACAAAGGAAATGTGCTCTAGCTGCCATCTTTTTCAAAGAGCTCGAACAAAAGGTATGGAAGGAAACTTTATAAGTTGTTTTGAAATAAAGAAAAAAAGTGTAAGCTAACTTTTAATTAAGTTAAGAAATAGAGCAAATTTTTAAAATAAATTCAATCCGCATAAGCATGCTTATCATTTAACATTTTACAACCGACGAAAACTATGTCTCGATTCTCTTTCAAAGCGTAAGATTGTGTATGATGTGTGTTTAACAAACTGTGTTGTTTGCACTATTAAAATTACGCAAACAATTGCTTGTTCTCATTCTAGGAACAAAGTTATGTACTTCTAAGAATATTTTTTCTCAAAGTAGGTAATTATCCGATTTTCTTAATTTGAGTCTCATTCGAAAGCCCGCGAAAAATACCCCTAAAGAGATTTAATTCCCGCGGATTAAAAAAAATACCAAGGCTGTAAAATCACCAGGAGAAAAGTTGAAAGCATTTTTTATTAATGGAATATCAATATTTAATCGGAAATTTATCGTCTGACGCGAGCTCAGTTTTAATGACCGTGAATAAAATTACCGAGAAGAGACCATTTTTTCTCGACTGTGAACAAATAAAGTTCTTGCTTTTGTTTTGAGGGTTTTCCTCTAATCGAGGGATTTAAAATTTTCCCCTTTCGACTATTTTTCCGTAATCAGACGGGAAATTTTGGAGATTTTTTTTTTTTTTTTTTTTTTGAGCAATCATGGTTGCTTATTGCTTACATTTGACTGTTTTGATGTCCTATGATTTTATTTTCCCGCCAGCACCCTCTGCAGCATCACCGTCGACCGGCCGCCTCACGATGCTGCTCCTCTAGCGAAAGCCGTTTCCAGGTTGCGTCCATATCCTACACTTAAACGCAGACACGCACCTGCACACACACACACACACACACACACACACACACACACACACACACACACACACATACATACACCTACACACACAAACACATACATACACCTACACACATACACAAACACATACACACATACATACATACACCTATACACACACAAACACATACATACACACAAACACATACACACGCATACATACACCTACACGCACAAACACATACATACAAACATACATACACAAATACATACAGACACCTACACATACACAAACACATACACACACATCTACACACATACACATACACACAACTAGCCACACACTCATGCCTGCACACAGACACAAACACATATGCCTGCACACATACACATACCCCTATACACACAAACACACACACACACACACTTGTAATTGCGAAAAAACATAATTTGAATTCAAAATGTCAAAATTCAAATTTTTTTTTTTTTGTTAAAATCTTTATTGTTGAACCCGCGTCGCCTGACATAACTTTTATTTTCGAAGTAAAATCCGCCCCCTCTGGGCGGTGGTCAGTAACCATTTGTAGAAACATGAAACTCAACGAGTAGGGTCCTATCGCAACTCGTGTTCACTAAAAACATAATTTGATTTCAAGTTTTCAAAATGCATTTTTTTTTGACGAATATTTTACAATTTTGCATATAATTCAATGTAAAATTGATACTGCGTAACATGTTTACAACATGTTTTCTTTCAAGAGATATAAAAGGTATATGTTCATTGAAATCCTCATGTCCAAAAGCAAAACAAGCTAAATTATCGAACTATACTTTTCGTCTATCCTCGCAGGATTACACAACCCACTCTTCACTCTCGAACACCATTTCATTATCTAATAAAAATCCTTCTAATCTGTGATTTCTGGTTACACGAAAACGCTATTTTCGAATCTATGGGAGATATTTTATGGTCGAGATGATATCTTATCGGATCAATCCTTTATTTTTAGTTTTAAAATAACGGTCAGTTTAAAAATTCGCCGATAAAACTGTCTGACCTTGCTGCCTGCATGTTTTCCGCATACAAAGCGAGCCAAAGTGTTCTTCTGGACGTTTTTTAAAAGCACTACAGGGCCAGAGATAACTCTCGCTACTTAGTGAGCTGCTTATCTCACCAGCTATGTTGCTCAGCAAGGCCAACTACTTGAAAGGTTCCTTCTGAAAGAAGCGAGCTATTTTTTTTAAAGTTCTTATATCAATGGCTTCAGTCTCCTGGTGGGTTAGCATGATTCGACTTTTTTTGAGCAATCACGATTGCTTATTGTTCTCACTTGACTGTTTTTGGCGTTCCTACGATTTTATTTTCCCACCAGCACCCTCCGCAGCATCACCGTCGACCGTCTCCTCACGATGCTGCACCTCTAGCGAAAACCGTCTCCAGGTTTCGTCAATAACCTACACTTACACGCACACATACACGCACCTACATACATATACATATATACACCTACACACACATACATACACCTACACACACATACATACACCTACACACACATACATACACCTACACACATATACATACACCTACACACAAACACATACGCACATACACACAACTACCCACACACTCATGCCTGGACACAAACACATATGCCTACACACACATACTCATCCCCCCCCCCACACACACCTACATACAATTACCCACACACTCATGCCTGCACACAGACACAAACACACATGCCTACACACATACACATACACCCTACACACAAACACACATACCACCACACACAAACACACACGCCTACATATACACACACACTCGTGATTGCGAAAAACATAATTTGAATTCAAGATGACAAAATTCAAATTAATTTTTTTTCTTTTTTTTTTTTTTTCAGGACTACGGAGTCAGAGTAGTAGAGTCAGAGTCGTAGAGTTGGCCTCGTAGAGTCGGAGTCATGGAGTTAGAGTCAGAGTCAGACCGACTTTGGGGGGAAGGAGTCGGGGTCGGGAGTTGAAGGGTTTAAAGTTTCAAGAGTCGGAGTAGAATTGGACCATAAAAGGAGAAATAGTGCAATGTACAAAATAGTAAACAAAATCGATTTTTGGTTAATTTCGCGAAAATGCCAAGTTTATTTGCGCACTTGAAACCAAAGGAATGTAGTAAATCATCAAGACATGTGAAAAGAGTGTTAAAAGGAAGCATTTGAATGGTTTTAGAACAAAAGTTTCAAACATTTGTATTTTCATAAAAATTTTGGGAATTCACCATTTTTTATATTTTTTTCAAACTTTTAAACTTGTTTTCCGGTAGCTATACCTTAATATTTTTCAAAAATAATACCAGAAATAAGTTTATCGGCTGCGAGTAACTGATATCCCATATGTGCAAATCAAAGTTCAGAAATTTTATTTTTATAACATATCTTAACACAGGTCAACGAGAGGCCATGTCAGCCTAATCGGAATCTAGGGTCCAGGCCCTTGAAAGGGCCCAGTTTAGAATCGGAGTCGTTGAAATTTTATAAGTTTTATGGTGGGAAGAGGGTCCAGCGACCAATCTGAGAAGGGGCCGTCCATGCTTCTCTGTTGCCCTGGTGATGCACAAACTATTTTTAAATAAAGAAAGCAGAACAGAAACCTTCCTGGAAAATAATGGCAGCAACTCATGCGTCTAAATTCTACCAGTAACTTATTTGGCTAAAATCAGGAAAGCTTCCCGCTAAAAGTCAGTAACCTTTATGAAACCAACACGGAATTTTTCTGAATAATTGAGTAAAAATTCCCAATAAGAACCGGTCATGTTTTTGAAACAAATCAGGAACGTTCCAAGAAAACCTACGTATGTTTCTAGCAATAGCTTGGCCGCATCCTGATTTAACATTAAGAGGAAAGCTCCTAAATCATTTCAGAAAATGCAGTAGATCCTCGTTTTACGCGGATTTATTTTACGCGGTTTCGATTACTGTCTAACCACGGATTGTATGGAAAGGCAAACATCCGGTTTACACGCGGAAATGGAAGCATCTATTAGTTTTCAGGGATGTCAGCTTTTGCATATGTGTGTTAGCCTCTAAATTAAGCAGAGTCTCATTCAAATGAGCGCATAAAATTTTTATTTTTACCCTCATTCAGATGGAGTCGCCTTAACTGGATATTTGCCAGTTATATGTAGTAACCAGTTATGCAGTATATGCGGTTTAAGACACCTTTATTTTATTTTACGCGGATGAGTTTCGGTTTTACGTGGATGCGGTAATGCAAGCAGATAAAATTTTTCCCCTCTTTCAAAGTCCAAACTCCTAAAGATGCAGATTGCACTTAATAACCTGCATTTTGGCGTGCCACTGGAGACATTGTATGCGATTGGTTCCAGAGCCCTTTCCAGAAGTAAATTTATTAAACTCACACAGTTCAGAACTCACTGGAAGAAGAGCTTTTAGGAGTGACAAAGGCGGCCAAAACCAACGAGGATACCGACGTCGGTGACACACAACCAAAAACGTTCACATTGAAAATTTTGAGCCATTCCTAGACAATAGAAATGATCTTTCTGATTTGTTCGTGAAGGAAGACTCTATCATGGGGGCGAGGGGGTGCCCCGAAGTGCCCATAGTATCAATGTATAATTGTATTTTTATAATAGAGATAGTCTAGTATGCCGTGAGAAAATTCTATTCCTGCAAAGGATGCCGCGTTTGAAAAGATTGGGAAACCCTGCTATATAAGTTTTTATTTTAAAGTAAACGAGCAGATGTGTGTGTGCATCACATAACTTCCTTTTACTCCAATTTAATGTCATTTTCTCATTATTGACAGTTTTAATGTGATTCAATAGTTTACTCTCTAAATATCACCAACAGTGGCCAAATTAAAACTAAATTTAAAAATAAAAAAAAAATTAAAAAAAAAATTGCCAAATTTGTCGCCAAGTTGGCGACAAAACTTGGCGACCAAAAGACAGCCGATATATCGCATAGTGTCCGCCAAATTATTACACCACTTGAGTTTACATCGAAATTAACAAAGATTTCCCCCCACAAAGGGGCATAAGACTCCCTTAGGAGCATCTGAATACAACCAAAAAGGAAGGCGCACAACTAGACCCCACTAGGAGTCCACGTACCAAATTTCAACTTTCTAGGGCATACCGTTCTTGAGTTATGCGACATACATACGCATATCCGCACATACGCACATACGCACATACATACGTACATACAGACGTCACGAGAAAACTCGTTGTAATTAACTCGGGGATCGTCAAAATGGATATTTCGGGGGTCTGTACGTTCCTAGGCACATATCCACTTGTGGTCGAGTTGAAAAATAAACTCAACATTCATTCAGGGGTGAGCAAAATGGAAATTAAGGCAGGATTTTGAGGGAAATTCTTTTCGCGAATACAATTCTTCCTTTTTTGTAAAAGGAAGTAAAAACAAACACAGTTGGCAAAAAATATTAATTTCCAACACATCAAACTGCTCAAAGTTTTTATCACGAAAAAACCGTTAATACATATTTCAAATCCAGAATATAAAGAGAATCGTGAACCAGTTTCACATCGTAACATACGCAATCAATCGCAAAACTCATAATCAATCAAACGCGAATACATCTTCAATCATCTTTGAATGCGAAATGATATCTTTGCCGTTGGATATAACAAACACCGTATACATTTCATTATTTTTTACTCTTCCAATTCTTCCACTACAAATTGATGCCATTTCGGAAACTAAACGATTTTTTTTTTCGGACTCTCTTATGCACGCAATCCAAACCCATGTCATTTTTCAAATATAAAATATGTCATCAGACACGAGCGTGCTTTTTGAACCACATGAAAAATTAATTTAAAACTGGCAGAAGAAAAAAACAATGGTTTTAATACCTTTTACCTATTTCTCCATCTTCGGTTAGAAATTTGAGCCGCAAAATATTGTTACAAATCCTGTAAATAATAATTATTGTAGTAACGTAACCTGTAAATAGTTTCCCGTAATGAATATACAACCCCTTTTCATATGGCTAAAGTATACGATCCCCCTATTTCCTTTTTGTTCATTGATAAAATTTGATAACGGTCTACTATTTTCCAGAAGCGTGTGGAATATTTGAGAGATTTCTTTTCGGTGTGTATATAAACCGTTACGCTGTATAAAGAGTTAGTTTCGATTGAGATTTCGAACTGAGAGCGTATTTGCTCTGTTTATAGCGAGGCATTTCGCTGTGTTGTTTTCGTATTTGGAAGTAAATACGTGTGTAACCGTTCAGTTTACGGTGTTGAGTGATATTTGCTTAATTGCTAATGATTATTTTAGCAGTTGTTAACGATTTCTCCTGTACATAGTGTAAATAAAGCTCCTGTGTTTTTATCAAGAACTGTGTCTTCATTTCAAGAAAGTGGAAGTCGCACCGAATCCGTTACAATATTTTTAAATAAAAGATTTTTAGTATTCCCCAAGAAGTATAATTACAGGAGTTTTTTGTTGAATACTAATGTATTTTTGACTTTTAAAATGTGTCCTTTCCCTCCTTTTATATAATGGGGTGGTTTCCTTCAGTCAAAAGTACTACTTTTAGTCATTAAAACGGATAGAGTGAGCAAAAAAAAGGCAAGGACTTAGAAAATACTTTCATTTTCCCAACAGTTTTTTTTTAAATTATTTTTTTTAAATGTCCGATTTTTCAAGCATTTTTCTTGATGACGTCACAAATGATGCACTTTGCCGCATCTTTCTACTACGTTTCCACGTTATGATGATCAAGCAGCGATTTAAAAATTGCGCTCTACGCTTGCTATCAACCCTATCGTTGCCAATACACTTGAGTAAAGATGCGAATTAAATATTCTGCACTGTGAAAATGGCAACACTAAATGACATTTCATCATTTGTGATGTCATCGGCAGAAACAATAAACAATGAAAGCGCTCCGATTTGAGTGATATTTTAAAAATATAAAACGTAAACAAATTTATCAAAATATGATCAGATCCTATGTTTTTAAGCATGCCCTTTCAGAAAAAAATATTTCTAAAATTTTGGAAACGACCTCATTCCCTTCAGTTTAGTATTTTCTTCACATTTCCCGTATAGTATAATGCAGGGTGAGAACAAATGATGAACGCGATCTCAAAAAACCATATTTTTGATACTTAAGCACACATATTGCAATAAATTCTACATGAATTTAAAGAGAAAGGCACCAATTGTTTTCCACAATAAAAATCAATTACACACATGTACAATGTGTGAGTATTTTGTGAAAAATTTTTAATTATAAATGTTCAACGTAGGAGCCATTTACTACACGACAACGTCTACCTATCTGTCATCCAGTTCGTTTTCACATTTTGGAGTAACACTCTGTCAATGGTTCGTGATGCTGCATAAATATGTTCTAGACTTTTTTGAGCAATTACGATTGCTTATTGCTTTCATTTGACTGTTTTGAGGTCCTATCATTTTATTTTCCCGTCAGCACCCTCTGCAGCATCACCGTCGACCGGCCGCCGCACGATGCTGCTTCTCCAGCGAGGCTAAGTCTCCAGGTTGCGTCAATATCCTACACTTACACGCATACATACATGCACGTACACACACACACAAACACATACACTCACATACATACACCTACACACATACACACACACGCAGACATACAGACAACTACACATACACACACAACTACCCACACATTCATGCCTGCACAGAGAAACAAACACATATGCCTACACACACATACACATCCCCGCCCCACATACACACAAACACTCATACACACAACTACCCACACACTTATACCTGCTCACAGACACAAACATACATGCCTACACACACATACACATCCCCCCCCACACACAAACACTCATACACGCAACTACCCACACACTCATACCTGCACACAGACACAAACACACATGCCTACACACACATACACATACCTCCTGCACACAAACACATACACACATACACACACACAAACACATACGCACTCAAACACATACACACACGCATACATACAGACACCTACACATACACACACACCTACACACAACTACCCACACACTCATACCTGCTCACAGACACAAACATACATGCCTACACACACATACACATCCCCCCCACACACAAACACTCATACACGCAACTACACACACTCATACCTGCACACAGACACAAACACACATGCCTACACACACATACACATACCTCCTGCACACAAACACATACACGCACGTACACACACACAAACACATACACACACATACAAACACATACACGCACGTACACACACAAACACATACACACACATACAAACACATACACACACACAAACACATACGCACACTCAAACACATACACACACGCATACATACAGACACCTACACATACACACACACCTACACACAACTACCCACACACTCATGCCTGCACACAGACACAAACACACATGCCTACACACACATACACATACCCCTACACACAAACACACATACCCCCCACACACATAAACACACACACACTCGTGATTGCGAAAAACATAATTTGAATTCAAGAGGTCAAAATTCAAATTAATGTTTTTTTTTAATTTTTTTAGTGTCTTTAGTAGTGGAGTTGATAAACAGTATCTTTGATGCAACCCCATGAAAAGAAACCACATGGCGTGTGAAGCGAACTGGAGTACATATTAGGCGTTTGACGTGCAACAAAAGGCTATCACATCGAACATTTGTAACAGAAGAAAATAATTTGGCTTACTTTGGCTCTTCACTTTCATGCATCACTTATTGCAATTTGTGCAGTAGTTTCGAAAATGATTTTTTGAAATCGAGTCCATCATTTGTGTTCACCCAGAGGCACCCGAACTTACATTTTTGGGAGGGCGTAAATTCTCAATTTGCCAACTGGAACTTCAAATTTTGCCGAATGACACAGTTTAGTCGAATAAAACTCCAAATTCCACCGAATGGCGGTAATTTTGTCGAACAGGACTTCAAATGTTGTCGAATGAAGATAATTTTGCTGAATCGTCAGAAAGGTTAACGGCACCAGTACACTGTAACAAATTTCGGAAACGTTTCTAGATATATCGGAAACGTTTCCGAAATAGTAGGAATCCTTCATCCAATAGCGAACTCCTCAATATTCAGAAAGCTTTTTGTTATTTCAAGATATCTAGAAGCGGAAGTGATGACGCAACGCTTCGAAACCAATTTCATCCTTCCAACACAGGCGCCAATGAGTCGGAAATAACGAGAACTTCTTTTTTTCTTATCTATGGTTGCTGCAGTCAGCAACTGTTTAGCATTGGATTGCTTGTTATTTCATGTCTAGAGAGTAGTAAAATGTGTCGAAACTAATTTTACGCCTTTGCATTTTGGACTGCCCTTGATTTTTTAGACGATGTACGCAGCTATTAAGTTAGTTAATAACCATTGGCTTCTTTACAATTTCCAATGCGACCATAATTATATATATATTGTGTGTTTAAGCGTGAATAGTTTCAACACCCGTGTTTATACTTAATGAAACGAAACCCTTTGGATTACTTATTCAGTTGTAATGGAGGTACTTAGATTTTTTTCCGCTCATGTTCACTTGTAAGTATTAATGAATATTTTAAAACATGTTGTTATATACATTTATATTTTTGTTGATTTGCATTTGATGAGGCTCCAATTGTAACTGTTTTTGGGTTTATCGAATTAATTTAAAGTTATCCTACATACCTATGTGCGCGGTGTACTATTTGTTGTAACTAACTGAAACTGATTAATTACGCAAAAGAAGTAAGATTTATATTTGAGAAGCAATCACAGAAAAGTTATTTCGAAATACTTGGATGTACATACATTTTGGTTCAAAAAGAAAAAAAAATAAATTCTTTAATTCATTAGAAATATGGTAATGCAAATATTTTCTAGTATTGTAATATGCTTCACAAAAAATGTGCCGGTATAATTTATCTTTTTTTATTATAATTTATTCATTCATTTAAAAATATTTATACCATTAGAAAATGACCATGTTATCTATTAGTAAGAACATAGTTATGCAATTAATTCATCTGCTTATTCATTTTGTTAAATGTGGTTAACAATAAAAAAATTCCTTGACATTAGTTGTTCCGAAAATAACATTTCCTTTGTGGATATACTAGTTTAACGTAGGACAGTCAGGAGGAATGAGTCAGAGGCAAAAATGGAACAGCTGCATTTACATGCCGAAATAAAAAGTAATATTATTTCATGTCATCGTTTTAAAAGTGATCATTTTTTAGCCTACTTTCCCAGTAAAAGTCAGAAAAAGAAGAAAAAAGCATGAAAGAAGGCTTAATGCATCTTAAAAATATCGTGAAAAACAAAAAAAAGTCAAAAATGAATAAAATAATTAAATAAATATTGAAAAATTAAAAATTGGAAAGTAGGGTATTGAGATGGGGAAAAATGTCTGTCGGTCTGTCTGTCTGTCCCCCCCTAATAACTTTTGAATGAATAGTCCGATTCGAACAAACTTTTTTTTGTTCGAAAGATCTCGGAGAGGACACCTCATTCCCATGTTTCACTTTTTGATTTGAACTATTTTTTGTTCAATTTTGAACACTTCAAAAAAACTTAACATTAGCGCCTACGGGGAAATTCAAAGCAATTCCGAACTGTGAGGCGAATTTGCTTCAAACAAACTTTGTAGGAAAAAGCTTTTGATAAAAAACTTGTATATAAGATATCTTTTTGATTTGAACAATTTTCCGTTCAATTTTGAACAGTTCAAATCCCTTAACATTAGCGCCTACGGGGAAACTGAAAGTCAATGTAGATTCCGTACTTGAAGGCGGATTTACTTCAAATAAACTTTGTTGGAAATAGCTCTTGACGACCTACTCCCGACTCCGACTCCGAGAATTTAGGGGGACCTGACACCGACTCTGACTCCTGTTCCCGAAAATTAATCGGACTCCGACTCCCCGACTTCGACTCTGACTTCGTAGCTTTGGCAAACATTTATACACGGAGGACAAATGACTGACTCCGATTCTTGGATATTCGACTCCGACTCTTTTATGACAAAATGAGATTCACTCCGACTCCGACTCCGCTGCTGTGGTTTTAACTGTGAAATAATTATTGTTGATATGATTTGTTTTTATTTTCACGCTAAAGTTTTAATTTAGGTATTTAGTTTTCGTTGAATAAACTCGAAAAATATGCGCAGACGATTTTTTTTTTTTTTTTTGACAATGAAAATTATTTCTTTAAGTTGACATTTTATTGTTTTTTTTTATTTTGGTAAGTGCATTAATTCGTTTAAAAAATTATTTTCGGCAACAGGGGAAAAAGAAACGATTTTTTTAATATGATGTATTTATTTTAATGAACTTATTATTATTTTTTCGTTTTGAAAGCTGTTAAAAAATTTTTTTAATGGAAAGAAGTGTATTAGCTGCTTTGTTTAAAAGGTGCTGCTATTTTATTTGTTCGTTTTTTTGAAGAAAAGTAAGGAATATTTTATTCCTAGAAATCAGCTTAAAATATTAAAAAAAATATGCTTGAAAAAATTTGCGATTTTAGCTATTTTTGAGAATATTGATCAGGTACTAGAAAGTAGTATGGGTATACGGGAAAGTAGGCTCGTCTAGTTCTAGACGGAACTTCTTGTTAAATACTATGTTATTAATATGCAATGCACATATGAGGAGAAGACGAGGGGCGTTCACCACGCAGACTGTGCCATTGACATTTTCAAGGGGTTGCTTTTTTTAAGGGGGGGGGGCGCTTTATATCATTTTATGGGTGCACCATCACTCTTATGGTGTGGGGGGGGGGAGGACTCTCGTATATATGAAATGGAATAATCATGTACTAGAGTTCAATGTTTTAATAAATAAAATATATAATGCATTTTGCGCACACTCTAAAAATAAAATCCGTAACCTATTTTGATTAAGTATCTATATTTGTGATAAACTGGAAAAGGGCAAGAACAGAAGAATAAACCCGAATGGTTCCAGCAGGGGGACTTTGGTGTCATATTTAAATTCATCAATTTCTCTGTTGGTACTTTTCGGTACACTTTGTTCGTCAAAGAAATTGACTTGACGTGAACGCATTTCGGAACGCAAAGTGTAGGCAAGTTCTGTCAAATTTTATCCGAAAATAAAAGCTATCAAGTTTGATACAAGATATGTTTTTAAGTTCTGCATTAAAAATACAATATGTTGATAATTTTGTCTTGAAAATATTGAGAGAAAAACTGAAGTTTAATATTGTTTAACAAACAATCCCACTTTTGAGAAAGTACTCCCCTTCCCTCCCCCGACGATTTTGTGATTATGAATGAAACTACTATATTATTTCATAAATTTTCAAAAATTTATAACTGTGCATATGTTATGCTGTTAACAATGCTATTTGTCATTAGAAATTCAGAAAAAAAAAACCCACGAATGATTCTAAAATTGCTTGTTTCATTGCTCTTAGATATGAAAGAATTGAAACTGATATGGCATGCAATACTATAGTAAAAAATTATTTTTTAGAAAAAAAAAAACGGAAAAAGGATTTTGAAATTCTCAGAAACGTTTTTGAAAATTGTTTGGAGAATTCCGAAATACTCGGAAACGTTTTCGAAACTTTCATGAACCACAGCTGCACAGAATACTCAGAAACATTTCTGGAAATTACGGAAAGAGGATTCCGAAATACTCAGAAACGTTTCTGAAAATTACAGAAAGAGGATTCCAAAATACTCAGAAACATTTCTGGAAATTATAGAAAGAGGATTCCGAAATACTCAGACACGTTTCTGGACATTACAGAAAGAGGATTCCGAAATACTCAGACACGTTTCCGGACATTACAGAAAGAGAATTCCGAAATACTCAGAAACGTTTTTGAAAATTTCATGAACCGCAGCTGCACGATATACTCAGAAACGTTTCCGAATTTTTTTTACAGTGTAACAAATAGTCATAAGTTTAGATTTAAATAATAAGAATTTCAGGAGGGTAAAACTAATGTTATTGTGGCCCATGAACATGGTGCAGCCATCTAGTGTTATCAGAGTGAATTTTATGAGCCAGTTGGTATTTACAAGGCAGTGGTGGAAAGTTATGAACAGACGCTGGTGTTTCATGTTCACATAAATTAAATAAGGTGTTGGTTGTAAAAATAAAGAACTTTTGCACCTTTTGAACAGAAAAAGGGAATTTTGTCCATAACTCATCCTCTCCTCATCCTATCTGTTACTGGGTATCATCAGATTTTTCAGTGCCTACTACTGGGGGGGGGGAGGTTGGACTTTTCTTCGAAACTGAGCAAATAAAAATAGAATTAACTGAATCAGAGGATCCAGAAGCAGCCAATCGTTAGATGAGACGTAAATGCATGAGAGAAAAATAGTTTAAAAATTCAAAAATATATTAAAAGGCTCGGAAAATAATTTATTTATTGCAGCTTGGTATTTTATATCTTTACGATTCAAATTCATTTTATTTTATTTTAAAGCAGCAGACAATCTCGAGTCTTCGTTAACTAACCATGAAAGGTGAAAGACCTTCTTTCTATGCTTGCTCCAATGACAAATTACAAAGCTCTTCAGAATAACTATCGTCTGGCAGAGATCCAAAGGCTGTTAACAGGCATGAAAGCTAATTTTCAAACAGGAAATCTTCTTTTAACTTATTTGGCAATTCATTTTCCTTTTTTTTCTTGAGCTTTGTATGAAATATTTGCAAAAAAAATGGCAAAATGGGGTCGTTCCAAAATTTTAAAAGTATTTTTTTCTGAAAGAGCATGCTAAAAAACATAGGATATGACCATTTTTTAAATAATTTGTTTAAGTTTAATATTTTTAAAAAATTACTTAAATCGGTGCTCTTTCATCGTTTAACGCTTCTGCCGATGGCATCACAAATGATGAACTGCCATTCAGTGTTGCCATTCACGATCTAAAATATTTAATTCGTGTCTTTACTCACGTGTATTGGCAACGATATGGTTGATAGCAAGGGTACAGCGCAATTGTAATTCGCTTCTTGATTATCATAACGTGGAAATGCGGTAGAAAGATGCGCCATAGTGCATCATTTGTGACGTCATAAAGACCACGCCTTGTTTGAAGAATCAGACATTTTAAAAAATTAATTAAAAATAACTGTTGGCAAAATAAAAGTTCATGTTTTTTTTTTGCTTATTCTATCATTTTTAGTGACAAAAAGTACTACTTTTGACTGAAGGAAACAACCGCATTATGAAAACTGATGCGCCATTTTTGTTTTGAAACTCTCTAAACCAGGACAGCTTGTATTCGAAGCAAATAATCCTGTGCAAATAATGAACACGATTATTTTCACTTAGGAACGAAAACTTTACATCCCATTTATCAATTTAATATTAAGAATTTTAACAACTACTCAGTTACTTTTTTTTTTACACCTCTTTCTTTGGCGCATTATTATAACAAGAAATTTCGAAATGGTTCTAAGTTTCGTCGAATACATGACACATTATTCTTCACAAAACTCGGAATGAAATTCAACTGGGAAGAAAATACCGCCCTTGCTATATAATAATATATTCTATGCAAAATACAAGGAAAATATCTACTATTCATTCCTGCAATTGACCTTTGAATGTCAAAACCCATGCTTAGGAAAAGAGGAAAGTGAATCTATTTCTAAATGGTTAACTGCTCGTGATACAATCTCATTTGTTAAATACCTAATAGTCTTTAAGGAGTAAAAAAATAATGATAATGCATAATGCAGTACCATTGCTTTTTTTTACTCCAATCATTTTTCAACAAATGTAATACTTATCCAATATTATACTTATCCAATTTCAATACACTTTTCCTATTTCAATAAACAACAGGTAAAGCCTTCAATAGTCCTTTATTTGTTCATTTTTACTTCCTTTTACAAAAAAGGAAGTATTGTATTCGCGAAAAAAATTTCACTCAAAAATCGGCCTTAATTTCCATTTTTCTCACCCCCGAATGAATGTTAAGTTTTTTTTTCGACTCGACCACACGTGGATATATGCCTAGAAACCTACAGACACCTGAAGTATCCATTTTACGACCCCCGAGTTAATTACAACGAATTTTCTCGTGACGTACGTATGTACGTATGTATGTGCGTATGTGTGTATGTGTGTATGTATCTCGCATAACTCAAAAACGGCATGTCCTAGAAAGTTGAAATTTTTTACGTAGATTCCTAGTGGGGTCTAGTTGTGCACCTTCCCTTTTGATTGCATTCGGGTGTTTCTAAAGGGGTCTTTTGCCCCTTTTTGGGGGGGAATTATTGTTAATTTCGATTTAAACTCAAGTGGTGTTATAATTTGGCGGACACTTGGCGATATATCGCCCGCCTTATGGTCGCCAAGTTTTGTCGCCAACTTGGCGACAATTTTTTTTTTGTCGCCAATTAATTTTTTTTTTTTTAAATTTGGTTTCAATTTGTCTACTGTTAATACTAGTAAGGTTGGTAGTTTAGTAAGTAAACAATTGAATCACATTAAAATTTCTAATAATGGGAAAATGACATTAAAATTGGAGTAAAAGGAAGTCATGTGATGCACACATCAGCTCGTTAATCTTTAGTGAAGCACCTTAATAAGTACATGGAAAAAAAGAAGGCAATTTTCAAGAAATTGTGTAGCATTTGATAATACATTTCCAAACCTATGTCAATTGAAAGCTATACGTTAAAATGGACTTTTTGTAGTAACAGTTCAAATATAGGGGCACCCCGATGGGAAGTCACTGTGACCTTCCAAAAATTTTCTGATTCGGCAAATTTTGTCTGACGATTCGGCAAAATTTGGTGTTCTATTCGGCAAAATTATCATCATTCGGAGAAATTTGGAGTTCAACAAATTGAGAATTTCCGCGATCCTAAAAATTAAGTTTGGGGCACACCTGCTCATATATTTCATTAAAAATAATACTTTTAAAGAGTAATGAACAAAAGTTTGCTGCTGCACTGTAAAAAAAATTCCGAAACGTTACTGGTTATTTCGATGGAACGTTTCGGGATTTCAGATGTTTTCACCTATTTCCCCGTAAAATCAAGTATCTTCACAAAAAAGTTTCCTGAATTGCTAAAAGATGCATGAGAGCAGACTTTTCACTGGTGTGAAAAATATGTTTTGCTACCAGTTTAATGATTGACTGAGCGCGCCTTTATTAGGTGTATCAGCTTTCGTTTGTTTACGGCCCGCTCGAATTGACCAAGCTTCCAATGGGAGTGAATAAGTCTCTGGATAGCTAAAGCTTAGCGAGGCAGGAATTGCAGCCAAGGAGTTCTCGCGTAGCTTTTTTGATAAATCAGGAAAGATCTACAGTCAGACCTCCATATATCGAAGTAGCAAATTGCCGGAAAAAAAATTCAATATATAGAAATTTCGATATATAGAAAAGATTTTATTTTAACATAAAAGTATCCTAAAACATTAAAATAAAAGCCAATTTTCGTGTATGAAACCCAATTTATAATTTATACGAGTATCGGATTAAATGAAAGTTGATGATTAAAAAATTAACAGAAATTACATTTTTACGCCAACCATACATCTTCGTATTCTTCGGCAATTCAACTTGATCGCAACATTTCGTTTTAACAATGTGATCGAGAGAAAAGTAAAAAATCAATCTACTTAACTTGAAGGATTTTTACTGAAGCTAGAAATGATAATCAACAAACAAAAGGGATAATTTGAAACTGATTTTACAGTGTTACTGGTCACAGCTAAGATTTGAAAAAAACTTGAGGGAATTTTAGAACTTCAGAACGGAACTCAACGATTTAACTACACACCCTTCAATCCCAGATTTCTTATGAGTTCCGTAGCAACCTTTAGTGTGAACGTAATTTTCTCCTCTAACCTTCATTTTTCATGAGACAAACTGTCTAAAGTGGAAAAAAAATCTACGAATATCTCGAAACTTTTTTCCATATGTAGAGATTTTTTCGATATATATAGAAACAATTTTTCTATATAATAAACCTAGAAATTTGCTGGGATTTCGATATATAGAAAATTTCGATATGTGGAAGTTCGATATAAGGAGGTTCGACTGTATTTAGTTTATCTGGGCGATTCCCGAGACATGACTGGCTTTAACAGGGGAGACTTCCTAATATTTCCGAAAGTTTCACTGATTATTTCAGAAAGGTTACTGACTTTTATCAGAAAACGTTCCTGGTTTTAGCGAGATATGTGTTACTGGCTGAAATTGGGCACATCAGCTGCCTATTATTTTCCAGGAACGTTTCTGAATCGTTTTTACAGTGTGAAGAAATTACACATACTGTTTGACCATCGATTACATGGAAAGACTGATATCCGGTTTATAGGCGGAAATGGACGTATCTATTAGTTTATAGGGATGTAAGTTGATTTGCTACAGATGTGCACTTCTGCCTCTCTATTATTTAGCCTTAGTTTTGTAAAAATGAAATTGGCTCACAGTAACATTTTTTAAATCTAAAGTATATTCCATCTATATTCTCACTGCAAAAATTAATTGATTTATTTAATCACAACAAAGCTTTAAGCTTACCATTTTGCTTTTACGTTCCTGAACGAAATGAAAGTATTTTCTTTTCTTTTTGTTGTTTCCATAGTAACTATTATTGTTTTCACTTATTTTATTTTAGAGAATGCAATAAATGAAAAAGGCACTAGTGACATTATAAAACGCGTGCATCAAAATCCCATCGTTATTTTCCCTTCTCCCCTGCTAGATTCATTCAGATGGAATAGTCTTTACTTGGCAGATTGCCAAATCACATACAATCCGCGGTCAAACAGTACGTTTGTGATTTCTTAAGCAAAAACGTTTTTTTTATTACCCTTTAAAATTATTAAATTTTAACTAAATAATATGAGCTGTTACGGACAGCATGGTGGCTCTACATAATTTGAGCATGTTATGGCATCATCGAGCAATTAATGGCACCTTTGATATTTTTACAGCTTCTCTCATCTTTAAGAATAAATACTTTGCTTCGGCAAAAGCTGAAAATCCAAAAATGTCAGTTCGTAAACGATCACAACAAGTCAACATTGAAAAATCAAAGTCATTAGCAGGATATTATTTTTCATTAATAGTTGTGACTTTTCTACAGCAGAATCTTTACTAATAATAAAGCTGAAAATCCCTCTGTCTGTCCGGATCTCTGTCTGGATCTCTGTGACGCGCATAGCGCTTAGACCGTCCGGTCGATTTTCATCAAATTTGGCACAAAATTAGTTTGTAGCATGGGGTGTGCACCTCGAAGCGATTTTTCAAAAATTCGATGTGGTTCTTTCTCTATTCCAATTTTAAGAACAAAATTCTCATAAAATGGACGAGTAAATTACGAAATTATCATAAAGTGGAACCATAACATGGGCACAAGCCAACTCGCGAATACGAAATTATCATAACGTGGAACCGTAACATGGGTACAAGCCAATTGGCGAGAAAATTCACCATACATTATTTACGAAATTATCATAACGTGGAACCATAACATGGCAAGCCAATTCGCGAATACGGAATTATCATATTGTTGAACCGTAACATGGGTACAAGCCAATTGGCGAGAAAATTCACCATACATTATTTACGAAATTATCATAACGTGGAACCATAACATGGCAAGCCAATTCGCGAATACGGAATTATCATATTGTTGAACCGTAACATGGGTACAAGCCAATTGGCGAGAAAATTCACCATACATTATTTACGAAATTATCATAACGTGGAACCGTAACATGGCAAGCCAATTCGCGAATACGGAATTATCATATTGTTGAACCGTAACATGAGTACAAGCCAATTGGCGAGAAAATTCACCATACATTATTTACGAAATTATCATAACGTGGAACCGTAACATGGGCACAAGACAATTGGTGAGATACGAAATTATCATAACGTGGAACCGTAACATGGGTACAAGCCAATTGGCGAGAAAATTCACCATACATTATTTACGAAATTATCATAACGTGGAACCATAACATGGCAAGCCAATTCGCGAATACGGAATTATCATATTGTTGAACCGTAACATGGGTACAAGCCAATTGGCGAGAAAATTCACCATACATTATTTACGAAATTATCATAACGTGGAACCGTAACATGGGCACAAGACAATTGGTGAGATACGAAATTATCATAACGTGGAACCGTAACATGGGTACAAGCCAATTGGCGAGAAAATTCACCATACATTATTTACGAAATTATCATAACGTGGAACCATAACATGGCAAGCCAATTCGCGAATACGGAATTATCATATTGTTGAACCGTAACATGGGTACAAGCCAATTGGCGAGAAAATTCACCATACATTATTTACGAAATTATCATAACGTGGAACCGTAACATGGGCACAAGACAATTGGTGAGATACGAAATTATCATAACGTGGAACCGTAACATGGGTACAAGACAATTGGCGAGAAAATTCACCATACATTATTTACGAAATTATCATAACGTGGAACCGTAACATGGGCACAAGACAATTGGTGAGATACGAAATTATCATAACGTGGAACCGTAACATGGGTATATGCCAATTGGCGAGAAAATTCACCATACATTATTTACGAAATTATCATAACGTGGAACCGTAACATGGGCACAAGACAATTGGCGAGATACGAAATTATCACAACGTTGAACCGTAACATAGGTACAAGCCAATTGACGAGAAAATTCACCATACATTATTTACGAAATTATCCAAACGTGGAACCGTAACATGGGCACAAGACAATTGGCGAGGTACGAAATTATCATAATGTGGAACCGTAACTTGGGTATATGCCAATTGGCGAGAAAATTCACCATACATTATTTACGAAATTATCATTACGTGGAACCGTAACATGAGCACAAGACAATTGGCGAGATACGAAATTATCATAACGTGGAACCGTAATATGGGTACAAGCCAATTGGCGAGAAAATTCACCATACATTATTTGTAAATGTACAGGCGAATCAAAAGACCTTTTAATTTTTCTATTACGGGCAAAGTCATGCGGGTACCACTAGTCTTACTAATATTATATATGCGAAAGTTTGTCTGTATGGATGTATGGATGTATGTATGGATGTTTGTTACTCTTTCACGCAAAAACTACTGAACGGATTTTGATGAAACTTTACAATAATATAGCTTATGCATCAGAATAACACATAGGGTAGTTTTCGTCCCGTTATGGGGGGCAAAACCCCCTTAGGGGGGCAATAAAACACAATTTTTGTATAAATTCTCTAATATTGGGATGAAAAAATACTTGCACATATTTACATTATATGTCCATCGAAAGCTCTGATTTTTCTGCTGAAGATGGCACCTGTTCGAAATTTCTAAGTAAAATAAAAAACGAGTTATGAACTTTTTAGATCCATGTTCGAAGGCTTTCCTCAACTCAATACAGTATTTAGTGTATCATCTCAACTCCCTGTCGATAGCGACAATTGTTGTATTGTTGACTTTCTTTGCTTTTCGTGATTGTTCAAGGCTTTTCTCAAGTCAAATCTTGAAGTAAGATTTTTGCACAAGATTGGCAAATAATACATGATTTGGCTGATGATTTTCCATTTAAACGGAACTTTAATGTAATTAATGGTTTTTATTATTATTTATGCTGATTGAACACTTACTCATTATCCAAACAACCAGCAGATCGCCAAAATTTTTGCAGAAAGATTTCCGTAGCTGATGCATTTGGCAGTTTTTTCAACGTTGCTGTTTTTGAAGCCGAAGACTACGTCATAATGTTTCTCAGCTTTCACCATGTAAACAAAATATCGCCAATCAAAGAATTTTCAAAAGACTTTTTTTACTGTGTTAAATAATCCAGCAACTAAATTAGGCAAATCCATAAACAGCACAAAAACTTCCATTAATTTTCCTTTTTGCACAATTTCAAACAATCACCAAATTGTATTACTTATTTTGGTAACATTTCGGATGAAACTGGTTAGCGCCATTTTATGGTGACCAAAAATATCTCAGCATCTGGCGACGATATCTCTGTAACGAAAATTAATATCATATCGTTTTACAAAGTAAGGAAAGAATGTGGGAGCATCATCGAAGGTACCCCGAAACGACTTTCGCAAATTCGGTAAAATCGCCCCAAGAGCCACAATGATTGAAATTTCCCGAAATAACTAAAGCAAGTATAAGGGGATTACGAGCGCAGCTACTTTTTTTTAATCACTTCGTACTTCATTAGCCATACAGAGAAGGTTTTAGACTCCATGTTAAAAAAAAGTATCAACAGATTAATCTTTTTAAATATGAGAAGATTAATTTCATGTTTTTTTAAATTTGTATATGCTTAAATATAGTGCTTTCGTTTCTAAATCAATACTACTTTGTTCTTTATACTTATTGCTATTTTAGTTTTATGGGTAAGGAAGAAACTCGATTTTTAAGCAAGTAATGATTTTTTCTAATAATTATTACTGACCCAGGCAACGCCGGGTATTTTTGCTAGTACAGAATAAAACAATAACTATTAAAGTTTTGTTCGTTTTATTATCAAATTGAAACGGAAAACCTAATTTCGTCACCTTATCATCATAGGCTCAGATACTAATTGATCAGTAGGTGAATCCATGTCCTGTGCAGGACCTGGGTTTTCAATAGAGACCTTGGGTCCTTAGGATTTTATTCAAAATTCTCGAGTTTGGGGTTAATTCATGAGAAAGATTACATTTGTTAAATATTTTATTGATGAAACATGATATTTTCCCTAAACAGTAGCTTTTGGTTGAGCAATCTGGAGTTCACAATCTTAATTTTTTTTTTAAAGTTGCGTAGGTAAAAAAAAAAAAAAAAAAAAAAAATTTTAAATTTTGACTTCTTGAATTCAATTCAAATTATGCTTTTCGCAATCACGAGTATGTGTGTGTGTGTGTATGTAGGCATGTGTGTTTATGTGTGTGTGGGGGGGGGGGTTTGTGTACTTGTGTGTTGGGGGTATGTATATGTGTGTGTAGACATGCGTGTTTGTGTCTGTATGCAGGTATGAAGGTGTGGGTAGTTGTGTGTATGAGTGTTTGTGTGCGGTGGGGAATGTGTATGTGTGTGTAGGCATATGTGTTTGGCAGGCATGAGTGTGATGAGTGTGTGGGTAGTTGTGTGTGTATGTATAGGTGTCTGTATGTATGCGTGTGTATGTATGTGTTTGAGTGTGTGTATATGTTTGTGTGTGTAGGTGTATGTATTTGTGTGTGCGCGTGTGTGGGTGTAGTTGTGTATGTATGCGCGTGTGCGTTGTGTAGCATATGGATGCAACCTGGAGACGATTTTCGCTAGAGGAACAGCATCGTGAGGAGCCGGTCGACGGTGATGCTGCAGAGGGTGCTGGCGGGAAAATAAAATGATAGCACATCAAAACAATCAAGTGAGAACAATAAGCAATCGTGATTGCTCAAAAAAAATCTCTCAATCTCTGGATGTAACTTTACTCTTCTTGTTGGACACCTTTCCATCTTGTTTACAACTCGTACCATCTGAAAAACTGCATAAGTCAAGAAATATTTTTTTTTCCTTTTCAGTAGATCATTTTCCCCCCTGTTTTAAAGAAATCGTACCCAAAAAGTAAATATTGAGAGATCAAATTTAGTATTTATAATCACAGTTTTTTACTTTATCACTTTTAAGATTAATAATGGGGTTGTTTCCTTCAGTCAAAAGTAGTACTTTTAGTCACTGAAATTGATAGAATAAGCAAAAAAAAAGAAAATAACATGGACCCAGAAAATTCTTTCATTTTCCCAACAGTTATTTTTTAATTAATTTTTTAATCTGTCCGATTTTTCAACCGAGGCGTGGTCTTAATGACGTCACAAATGATGCTCTTTGGCGCATCTTTGTACCGCGTTTCCCCGTTATGATAATCAAGCAGCGAATTAAAATTACGTTCTATGCTTGCTATCAACCCTATCGTTGCCAATACACGTGAGTAAAGATGCGAATTAAATACTTTGCTCTATGAATGGAAACACAGAATGGCATTTCATCATTAGTAATGTCATCGGACAGAAGCATAAACAATGAAAGCTCGCCGATGTAAGTAATTTTTTCTAAATATTAAACTTAAACAAATTATTTAAAAATGGTCAGATCCTATGTTTTTAGGCATGTTCTTTCAGAAAAAAATACTTTTAAAATTTTGGAAACGACCCCATTGACCAACTACAATAGAAGAGAATTACAAAAAAATTGAATAAGGATTCCTATTTTTTAAACTAGGGGGATTTCTTCCTCGATCTTGGGAATTTTATGAATTCAATCTTGAGTTCTGCAAAAAATCCCAATGGCAGTTCTGGTCCGGCGCACTATAGTGAAACAATCTTTGCAAATATTTACAAGAAGGGAAAAAATTGCGATCTCCAGCGATAGTATTGGTTTTTGAGTGCTACTGCGAACGAACGAAAAGGGAGGAGAGAGAGAAAACGAAAGAAAGAAGAAGAAGAAGAAAAAAAAAAAAAGGATCGGGGTGATTCGAAATCGGTCAAAGGTCAGACTGCATTCCAACCAGCTACTCCCCCCTTTTGTAAAAAATGCTTTCTACGTTTTCTGATACTTTTACTTTTGGCGACGATTAATCACCCGTAAGGAAAAACCATTTTTCTGAAAAGTTCGTTATTTCGCCAAAGGCTTTACAATCCATTCTTCCCAAAAACGACGACTGTGGGAGTGATGTGCCGAGCAACTTGAAAATAAATCGCCCTCTTTTGGTCTTCTTTAATGTCAACATATAGCTCCTTAAAAATCGTCATTACTAACTTGATTTATATGTCAGTTTTCAGTTCAAATTCAGCCTCTCTTATGTTGACATATTTTTTTTTTTTTTCCAGCAATCACGATTGCTTATTGTTCTCACTTGACTGTTTTGATGTTCTATCATTTTATTTTCCCGCCAGCACCCTCTGCAGCATCACCGTCGACCGGCTCCTCACGATGCTGCTCCTATAGCGAAAACCGTCTCCAGGTTGCATCCATATGCTACACACACGCGCATACATACACAACTACACACACGCGCATACATACACAACTACACACATGCACACACACACATACACCTACACACGCATACACAAACACACACACACAAACACATACACACACGCATACATACAGACACCTACACATACATACACAAACACATACACACAACTACCCACACATTCATGCCTGCACACAGACACAAACACATATGCATATACACATACCCCGGCCCCCACGCACACAAACACTCATACACACAACTACCAACACTCATGCCTGCACACAGACACAAACACACACGCCTACACACACACACACTCATGACTGCACACAGATACAAACACATATGCCTACATACACACACACACGTACACACACAGCACTGCATACACAACACGCACACACATGCATACATACACATGCGTCTACACAAACACACACGCGCATGCATACACAAACACGCTCGTGATTGCGAAAAACATAATTTGAATTCAAGATGCCAAAAATTCAAATTAATATAATTTTTTTTTTTTTTTTAAATTCTGCCATGAGCTTCGGGGATTCAAAGAGTGAATGACCTTTGAAACTTAGACGCAGAAAATTACGCCATATCTACTACAATCTAGGTTCTAACAAAGGTAAATTTTTCTCTACAGTATCGTTTCACTGCTTGACTGACCCAACCTTTAAAAATAGCCCAAAAATTGAAAATTTTGATTTATCAACATTCAAGTTTGAAGAAAATATCTCCATGTGTTCTTGAATATTTTGAGGGAATTGGAGTTATCCTAATCATGCCTTTTTTATAAAATTAATCCTGAAGTTGAATCGGTTTTGAACCTAACTAACTATTCTTGAGGTGAAAAATTATTAATTAAAACGAAGGGACAAACTCTTTGTTCGAATAAAAAAGGTACTTTTTTTTCTTGAGCTGAAAGGAAAATTTATTTGGACCTTGCGGAAAAAAACTTTGTTGAAGGGGCATTTTTTGAGGACAGTCTCTAAACTTTGTTGGAAAAACGTTTATCTCGTTGCTTTCTTTATTCAAGACTGGAGCTGCTGTATAGATAGGCCTACGCATCAGTTTAAGTTTAGCCATTTTGGATCGGATTTTTCATTGTTGCGCTGCTAGGGTTACCACAGCAAAATTTCGGATTTCGCCAATTTTGCCGAAAATAATATTTTATTTAATAAACAATTCACCCGTGCCGCTAATAAATTGCTCACAGTGAACAATCACCAAACGCGATTACTCGCCAGAAAAGACAACCACTCAAGCACGCGCTCCGATCCAAAATGGCTGAACTTAAGCTGATGCATCGGCTCGTATATACAGGGGCCTTAGTCACGACTGAATTAAGTCTTCATATATATTAAGGCCTCTATATATACGAGCCGACGCATCAGCTTAAGATTAGCCATTTTGGATCGGAGCGCGTGTTTGTGTGGTTGTCTTTAATGGCGAGTTATCGCGTTTGGTGATTGTTCACTGTGAACAATTATTAGCGGCACACGTGAATTGCTTATTACATAAAATATTGTTTTCGGCAAATTTGGCAACATTCGAAACTTTGCTGTTGTAACCCTAGCAGTGCAACAATGAAAAACCCGATTCAAAATGGCTAAAATTAAGCTGATGAGTCGGGCTATCTATATAGCGGCTCTAATATATATTGATAGAATGAAAAATACGTAAAAATGGTCAACAAGGAAAGCTAAGGCCCCTATATATACGAGCCGACGCATCAGCTTAAGATTAGCCATTTTGGATCGGAGCGCGTGTTTGAGTGATTGTCTTTAATGGCGAGTTATCGCGTTTGGTGATTGTTCACTGTGAACAATTATTAGCGGCACACGTGAATTGCTTATTACATAAAATATTGTTTTCGGCAAATTTGGCGAAATCCGAAACTTTGCTCAAGTAACCCTAGCAGTGCAACAATGAAAAATCCGATCCGGCCTATCTATATAGTGGCTCTAAGGAAAGCTATCTACTGGAGTTTACTGTCTGACCATCGATTACATGGAAAGGTTAATATCCGTTTTATAGGCGGAAATGGACGTATCTCTTAGTTTATAGGGATGTTAGTTGGTTTGTTTCAGATGTGCACTTTTGCCTCTCTATTATTTAGCCTCAGTTTTGTAAAAATGAAAATTTGCTCTCAGCAACATTTTTTAAATCTAAAGTATATTCGATCTATATTCTCACGGCAAAAATTAATTGATTTATTTATTCACAACACAGTTTTGAGCTTACCATTTTGCTTTTAGGTTTCTGAACGAAATGAAAACATTTTATTTTCTTTTTTGTTATTTCCAAGGTAACTATTTTTGTTTCTCCTTATTTTATTTTAGAGAATGCAATAAATGAATAAGGCACTAGTGACATTATAAAACGCGAGCATCCTAATCCCATCGTTATTTTCCCTTCTCCCCTGCTAGATTCATTCACATGGAATCGTCTTTACTTGGCAGATTGCCAAATTACATACAATCCGTGGTCAAACAGTAGGTTTAATCCACTGGAGTGAGGGTTAAAATTTCAACTATCAAAATATCACCAAACAGGCAATTACTTCGTTCGAATGTAGACGCAATTTTCACCCGTCATACCTCGACGGGCGCTTTTCTAGTTACTTATAAAAACCGATAATGTATTTCAATTGTAAAAGATTGTCTTGACGTAGGCAAAAACGCACTCTATATTTTTTAATAAGAAACACTTTACGATACCTGCTTACGTAATTCATTTTACAAGTTGTGATGTATATGTTACCGTTAAAGTATGAAATCTGTTATTCTATAGAATAGTAATTTCATGGAATTCGCAACTCCAGAGCTCGAATACGCTACCTTGCGGTGATTAACAATACTAAAGAAAAAGGTAAAACATTTCATTCCACATGTTTTCTTTCGGGTAAATTACTGGCTGCAGACAGTTTAAGGTGCAATGTAATTTCCGATGAATAGAAAACAAAGCTTCTCACAAACACGATGAAAAATTACTGTCATTCATTTAGCGTCAAAGCAAGTTATAAGTTACGGCGTGTGCTTGTTTTACCTTTTTCATCCGCCATTAGACAGTGGCTGCAGCGCCCTCTATAGTTTATTGGAAATGCGAATAACTGATCGTGTCCGTTAAAGTGTAAAACTCTCTTGTATTTCATCGTTTAACTAGTTATTTCATAGAATAACGATCTGCAGTCCTTTAAAGTGTAAAATAATCTATATCATGTGAGGCCCCTAGTTTCAAAACCGGATACAGTGAAACCTGTGTAAGTTGACCACTCGCGGTGCAGTACTTTGGTGGTCAACTTAGACAGGTGGTCAACTTATAAAGGGCGGTAATAATTTTTTAATATTTTTTCATTTCTTGCACCATGTATTCATTTTTTGAGTAATTCACCCTTATTCTGTTCCACTCACTTTCATTGTTTAACATTATTGAAAGTGAAACAATAGTTAAAAATACTATTCAAATAATTTTGTTATTTTTTCCTTGTTTTTAACTATATTAGACACTGTAGTTTTAGAAATTCCACATATGCCGGCTAATTTTCTCTGACTTTCTCTATTTTCAATTAATTTTAATATAATATTTCATACTTTTTATTAATCTCAAGTTCAACTAACTTTCTTTTTCAAGTCTTTTTTGTACAACTTATAGCACAAAGAGCAATAAGCGTGACTCTCCTAGTTCATAAAGGCAAAATTAAAATGCCCTATCTCTTAATCCTTTGCACCAGAAAAATGTAACTTTACTCATTAGCAGGCCCAAATCTGCAAACCCGCAGTGCGAGGAGCCCGTGTCCTTAAAGGGGCTAACGGCCCTAGAAATTGAAGAAAAAATGGAAAAAAACTAGCACTAAGACTTATTCACTTTACAAATAGACACTGCTGGCCACTAGGGAGAGGCCCTACATATTTTGCTGCAGGGGCCCAAAATGTATAGATGCGGGCCTGCTCTTTTTAGCACAATTCCTGTGTTGCCACAGCATATTACAACTGAAAGAAAAGACTTTGAACTTTTCTACTGACACCTATTTTCATTGAACAGAGTACAAAAAGCTATCTCAAATAGAACAACAAATGAAAAACAAGTTTGGAGAATAAAGAGCAGCTTAAGCTTTATGCTGCTGTTCAGTTAGTAAAATACTAGTCTGTCATCAAAGCATTAAAAACATTTTTAGAAAGCTATCAAAAAAAAAGAAGAAATAATAATAATAAATAAATAAATAAATATTAAAATAAAATAATTCGCTGAAGAAAGTTTTAAAAAATAAACCAAGTGGTCAACTTACAAAGGGTTTTTTACAATACCCCAAACCAAATTTGGGGTACATTAGTGGTCAAGATAGACAGGTGGTCAAGATAGAGAGGTGGTCAAGTTACGGAGGTTTTCCTTCATTATATGAGATAGGACTAATTCCGTTCCTTACAAAAGCGATCAACATAGACAGGTGGTCAACTTACAAGGGTGGTCAACTTTACAGGTTTTACTGTACTTGCAAAAAATTCGATTTTCATTTTTGAGCAATCACGATTGCTTATTGCTTTCATTTGACTGTTTTTGGCGTCCTATCATTTTATTTTCCCACCAGCACCCTCTGCAGCATCACCGTCGACCGGCTCCTCACGATGCTGCTCCTACAGCGAAAGCCGTCTCCAAGTTGCATCATGTCCTACACACACGCGCATACATACACAACTACACACACACGCTCACACATACACACACACACACATACAAATACACACACAAACACATACACACACGCATACATACAGACACCTACATATACACACACAAAAACATACACACAACTACCCACACATTCATGCCTTCACACAGACACAAACACATATGCCTACACACACATACACATACCTCCCACACACATTCGTACACACAACTACCCACACACTTATACAGACACAAACACACATGCCTACACACACATACACATATCCTCTACACACAAACACACATACCCCTTACACACACAAACACACACGCCTACATACACACACTCGTGATTGCGAAAAACATAATTTGAATTCAAGATGTCAAAATTCAAATTAATTTTTCTTTTCTTTTTTTTTTTTTTATTTATTTATTTAATTTTTTTTTTTTTTTTTTTTTTTTGTTAATCTTGTAGAGAATCATAAGGCCTATTTGCCTGCTCAATATTAGGTTCAAAAACCGCTTCTTTCCCCCTTGAAATGCGGCGGGAAGGTCTGCCTCAGTTTCAAAACCGGACTTTTACGTCTCCTGTAAAATTTGGTTTTCTACAAGTGTCCGGTTTTGAAACTAGGGGCCTCATATATCTTGCACGACAAATACATTTACCTTCCACCCCTACTGCATTTATGAATTATTCCAGGCCATAGGGAGAGTTCGCGTAAAACCCAGTGTGTCAACAAAATTTTTTTTTGTTTTAGAAAAAATGTTCTTCGTAATTCCAAGTGTCATTTCAATAATCCTTGTTGTAACAAATGATTTTATGGTACGTTTCCATAAATACCATTTATACGCTGCACAAATTAAATAAATTGCTTCGTTTTCATTTTAAATGTCTATCATTAGTTTATTCATAGAATACCTAGTTATTTCCTTTTAGATAAATTGTTTATTTTACACTTTAACTGTCTCTCATTAGTTACTTTATTCGCAACTCCAATAAACTATAGAGGCGCTGCAGCCACTGTATAATGGCGGATGAAAAAGGTAAAACAAACCCATGCGCAACTTATAACTTGCTTTGACGCTTAGTGAATGACAGTATTTTTCCATCGTGTTTGTGGGAAGCTTTCTTTTCTATTCTTCTGAAATTACATTACACCACAAACTGTCTGAAGCCTGTAATTTACCCCAAAGAAAACACGTGGAACGCAATGTTTTACCTTTTTCTTTAATTTTGTAAATCACCGCAAGGTAGCGTATTCGAGCGCTGGAGTTGCGAATAGAATACCTAGTTATTTCATAGAATAACTAGTTAAAGTGTCAAATTAATAACATATTACACACTTTAACGAACACGATCAGTTATTTCATGAAATAACTAGGTATTCCATAAAAAACTGCATTATATACTTTAACGGTAATATATGTACTCAATAACTAATGAAAAACTAACTACTAAAAAACGTTTATCCCACATTTATCAAGTGTATATATATCTTCTTTTTTTTTTGTTTTCTTTTTGATTTACAGATAACTACAAATACATATTTGGAGCAAAACTGAAAGGCAAACTTTGGAAAAAACGAGCTGATGTGTGCATCACATGACTTCCTTTTACTCCAATTTAATGTCATTTTCCCATTATTAACAATTTTAATGTGATTCAATAGTTTACTTTCTAAATATCACCACCAGTGGCCAAATTGAAACCATATTTAAAAAAAAAAATTGCCAAATTTGTCGCCAAGTTGGTGACAAAACTTGGCGACCAAAAGACTGACGATATATCGCCAAGTGCCCTCCAAATTATAACACCACTTGAGTTTGCATCGAAATTAACAATGCTTTCCACCCAAAAAGGGGCAAAAGACCCCTTTAGAAACACCCGAATGCAACCAAAAGGGGAGGTGCACAACTAGACCCCACTAGGCGTACGAACCAAATTTCAACTTTCTAGGGCATACCGTTCTTGAGTTATGCGACATACATACACACATACGCACATACGTACATACATACGTACATACAGACGTCACGAGAAAACTCGTTGTAATTAACTCGGGAAACGTCAAAATGGATATTTCGGGCGTCTATACGTTCTTAGGTACATATGTAAGTGTGGTCGGGTCGAAAAAAAAAACTCAACATTCATTTGGGGGTGAGCAAAATGGAAATTAAGGCCAATTTTTGAGTGAAAAAGTTTTCGCGAATACAATACTTCCTTTTTTGTAAAAGGAAGTAACAACAACCCTGATTCAAAAAAAAAAAAAAAAAGAAAAGAAAAATCAACGAAAATGTTACTAAAAGTGACACATTAAATCTGAACGAGCACGGAGTAACACACATAAACCCGTGTTGCACCTGGGCTTGAGTTTTCAGCGAATTTCTTGCGGTATTTAGTATGAGCTTGTAAACAACTGAAGAGGATAACAAAATAATTTCGCAGTGACCCATATGAACTACGCACTAGCTTTTTTTTTATATCTTCAGATAATACAGGAACTCTAAAAATAAAGTCATAACGCAATTTAAAACCATGTTTCATGTAATTCAAAAAGCAAAGTATGAAAGTTGGCGCTCATAAATAAAGTACTCGTAAGATAAAAGCTATCTAACTTTTAAAAAATGAAGTTTTTCGAATTTTTTCCCTCTCATTATTCCAGTTTCAAATTAAAATAAATGTATGTGGTTTTCAATAATATTTGAATAGCTTTGATTGATTTCACATGCTCTAGGGTCAAAAATGAACTGAAGTAAACAAAAATTAATTTGAATTCTGAGATTTTGAATTCAAATTATGTTTTTCGTTTCTAGAAACAGCTCCTGTCCCCCCAAGCCTGCCCCTCCTCCTGGGCAGTTACGTGTGTATAGTTGTATGTGTGTGCGTGTATGCACGTAGGCTTGTGTGTATGTGTGTAAAGGCTTGTGTGTATGAGCGAGTGTATGTATGTATGTGTGTGTATGTATGTGTGTGTTTATGTATGTGTGTGTGTATGAGCGTGCATGTGTGTAGGACATGGACGCCATCGACCAGGAGAAACGGATTCCAGGAGGCAGTGCTCGGAGCCGCGCCTGCAGAGGTCGGTGGGCGGTGGTGCTGGTGTCCCTGGTCCAAGCTGAAAAAGAAACCACAACGCCAAGGACGGTCAAATGAAAGCAATAAGCAATCGTGATTGCTCAATATTGCAGAAAGGACAAGCTGATATAAAATATTACTGTCGAACTCGCTTATAACGAAACCTGATTTAAGGAGAAAGATTTAGCGAGGAAATCAGAAATACTTGCTTCGTACAATGTAAATCTATGGGAGCACAACTCAGTTTTAACAAGCAAATCTCGCTTAAAGCGAGCAATATTTCTGTGATTCATAAAATTTCTGTTGACTTCTAAGTAAGGAAAATTTTGGGAAATTTTTCTTTATCGTTTCGAAGATAACCGAAAGTTAGTAATCTACATACATAAATGGCTACTTTCGTATGTATGTCCGGGGTAAGCTTCAAAACTACTGGACCGATTTTAACCATTTTTTCACCACAGATAGCTTTATTATCAGGAAGCAACATAGGCTGTAATTTATTTCTTAAAAACTTAGTTTAAAAAAGTTATGATGGAAAACAGTAAATTTCATGTAATTTCCCCATTGAATGATCTTCTTTACTAATAATAAAGCTGAAAGTCTCTCTGTCCGGAGGATGTCTGGATGTCTGTAGGATGTTTGTGACGCGCATAGCGCCTAGACCGTTCGGCCGATTTTCATGAAATTTGGCACAAAGTTAGTTTGTAGCATGGGGATGTGCAACTCGAAGCGATTTTTCGAAAATTCGATCTGGTTCTTGTTTTATTCCATGACTTAGAAAGAAAGAACAAAAATATCGTAGGACGGACGAGTAAATTACGAAATTATCATAACGTAGAACCGTAACATGGGCACAAGCCAATTGGCGAGATACGAAATTATCATAGCGTGGAACCGTATCATGGGTACAAGCCAATTGGCGAGAAAATTCACCATACATTATTTGCAAATATGCAGGCGAACCAAAAGACCTTTTAATTTTTCTATTACGGGCAAAGCCGTGCGGGTACCACTAGTTAAATATAAAACCCATTGTTACAAAAATTCGTTGCCTTACAACAGCAATATTAATTGTAATCATAACGAAAATTTTGAATCAAGGCTTCTCCGGAGCAAACATGAATTTAAATTAAATATTCGGAAACTACTTTTTGCACACTTAGGAAAACATAATAAAGAGCTTGCTTTTTTTTTTTTTTTTTTTTTGTGCGTGTGTGTGTACTATTTAATTAAATAAATAAAGAGCACGGTTTTTTAGTGATCTTTGTTTTTGTTCGTTCATATTTTGGAAATTCTTCAAATTCGTATGTGCTTAAATGTCGTGCTTTCGTTTCTAACTAAATACTATTTCGTTCTTTATACTTATTGCTATTTTACTTTTATGGGTAAGGAAGAAGCTCGATTTTTAGCCACGTCAAAGCGGTGTGTTTCGCGTTCTTTCAGTTAAAACAGAAAGCGAATGAAGCAGCGATTGTTTCTCACAATTATTACTGACCCAGGCAACACCGGGTATTTTTTTACTAGTAAATCATAAACCCCGAAAACAAGCATGACAGCACTTTTTTCAGTTTGTGGAGTGAAGAAGCATTTAAAAATTATATACGTGTGTGTATGTGTATTCCTCAAAAACAATGACACAAGAAACACACATTCGTGCATTTCAAAGCGAATTAACCAACGTCTTTGGTACTACACAGAGTCTAAAAAGAAGAAAAAGAGTGATTATGATGAATTATTTTGATTTCTTCACGAACTCGTTTTTTACGAACACTCGGTTATAACAAGCAAATAACGTGGACCCTTTGCGTTCCTTATAAGCGAGTTCGACTGTGTTCATAAGCGAAACTTCTACAAACGTCGAACTGCAGTGAAGGGGAAAAAAGTGGTTGCAGTTGGTAACTAAATAAAAGTATTACATGGCATTAATGACTAGATGTTGTGTTATAACAGAAATTATTTAGGGCATTCAAAAAGTAAGTTACACTATTTTCCCCATAGATGGCAGCATCCCGTAACAAGAAGGAAACGTGCGCAGACGATACTTTAGTTCCACAGCTTCCAACTGCAGCAGTTTCATTCGGATAGTTTGAATCGTTGCTGCATAGTAAGAGAAAAAAATGGCGCGCCAGCTGAAAGCGTACTCCAACGTTGAAGTCCGCGGAACAGTTCGTTTTTTGTGGGCAAAGCTGTGAAAAATAAGCGACGTGGAAATTTAAGCAAAGGCGTTGTCCTCTTGCATGACAATGCAAGACCTCACAAGGCGCGCACAACACAGGATTTCGATTCGATTCGATTCGATTCCGAGTCACAACTGACTACAACTGTATTTATGTCGAGGACTGCATACTAAGTGCTTTGCCTCCATTATTTTTTATACCGATAGATGGCAGCACCATCACCGGATCGAACAGTTAATGAGAATTTAGAACTAGACCAGGAGCTAATATCTACCTGGTGCTAGCACCCCCAGAGGTATCGTTTCACTTGGAGGACATTGAGACCACGAGCATATTTAACGTCGCCCAGTCCCCTTTAATGACGACGGTGGATCTTCGACCTTCGAGGTTCGAACTCAGGACCCTCCGGCCCCAAATCCGACACTCTACCGACCGGGCTACCACGGCCCAACACAGGATTTGCTTCGCAGTTTTGGATGGGAGGTCTAGCAGTATCTACCCTACAGTCCCGATTTGGCGCTCTGCGACTTCCACGTATTTGGCAAACTCAAAGAACAGTTGGGTGGAAGAGAATTTACCTGTGGTCACCAGGCTCAGACAGCTGGCTCAAGGACCAGGGAGCGGATTTCTATCGTCAGGGCATCGAACAATTAGTGCTACGGTCCGACGAATGTCTGCAACGACTGGGAGATTTTGTAGAAAAATAGAGTGATGTATCTTTGTCATATTGTAGTGTAGCACACTTCTCAATAAAGTGTTTTTTGACTTAAATTGTTCGAGTGTAACTTACTCTTTGAACGCCCCTAGTAATTATGAAAAAACTACTATAATTTCGTCTTACATATTTTTGATTTTGCTTCTTACTTACCAGAAAATATACGATAGTTTAATAATGAAAAAAAAATCTTTGTAAATAGCAGTCAAAAAGGCATAGTAAAGCATACATGAAATACACCACCAACTCAGTCATTCTATCCGAGAATGTAAGGTATGAATGGTGTATTTCACGTATTTCTGCCTTAGCCCTGCATATAGGGTGGAAACTTTCTGAACAAAGTAAAAGATATTTCTGGACGCATAAATTATTTTGCTTCGTGTCGCCGCGTCGTTATCTAAATATGAAGTCTTAAAACATGCCAAAATTTTAAGAAAAGACGCCAAATTTTGAGATTACCATAACTAACATAATGTTGAACAAAAAGTTGTTTAGGCAAAGAGCCCGTTCATATGTATCTACTAAATTTAACACCTCGCGAAACTTAATCCAGGCTCAAAACCGATTCATCTTCAGGATTTGTTTTGTAAAAATGGCACAGGTAGGAAAACTCCATTTTTTTTCAAAATACACTAGAGCACATGGAGAAATTTTCATCGAACTTACATGCTGATAAACCAATCAAATAATTTTTTCTATATAAGTAAAAGTAAATATTAAATAAATAAAATGATACAAATGATGAATATATATATAACTAAAATTATATAGGTTGCGTCTGTTACATAATTGTGCTGCATTCTTGGCATTTAAATAAAGAAAGTGAGTTCGAATTTCATTCCAGATGAAAAAAAAAATATTATTCTAATACTTCTTGGAGAGATTAAATGCCCTCACTCCATTCATTGCACCACGTGGTACATGATGAAATCACAAAGTCCACACCACAAAAACAGTTGTCGTTCCACGCTATACTAGAACATTCATATCAATCAACACCTGTATCAAACTAAACACGATAGTTCCGAGCCGGCAATGTAAACACTGCAGTAGCATCTTAATCTGCTGATCTGCATCGACGTGACGCAGGTCTTGAAACAGGGTCACATTAGGTTTCAGTGCACTTTCTTTGCATTCCCTTTTTCTCGCTTCGCCCACTGATAAACAGGCGTTTCGTTAAATTGTAGTAGATCAAAAAATCAGGAAGATGGTAATACCAAGGGCCAGTGCCTGATTACCGCACAGGCCAACTAGGCCTGGTCCTGGGGCCCCATCTTTCTAAGGGGCCTCAAATTACTTGAAGAATTACGCATAGCATTACAACTATACAAATAATACACGTATTTTTAAAATAATAGTAGAAAAGTAATGACTTGTTAATGGAAAAAAAAAGCTTCTTTAGAGGAGAATTTTTATTCATTCTGCCAGCAGTGAATTTACCCTGTCAAAATTACGAGGGGCCCCGAAGGAGATTCATAAATACACACGATAAATGATTTACTCAGTTCTGTGATGGACAGAGAGGAGCGAAAAATGCATTCCGCCGAGCCTCAAACTTATAAATCAGCCATTGTATTTCGCTATAGAGTCCTCAGAGGGCCTGCAAATTATTGTGGGCCTAGGGCCTCAATTTTAGTTGGTCGGGCTCTACCAAGGGAGCCCATATGCAAAATTTTAGGAGGGAGGGGGCTCAAAAATTTTCCCCATGGTTTAGCAGAATATTTTCCCCATGGAAACTGATTTCCGTACAGATTAGATAGATTAAAATTTGACATTTTTAATAACTTATTTTTATAATGGCTGGAAAAGAAATTTTTATACATTTTTGCAAAGAATAACATGATAGTTTAAAAACCTAAAAAAAACACGCTTTCGTAGCAAAATGAACTAAAAAGTGAAAAATAATCTTTGGATGACTAGTAGTTGGCCAATCACTTAATTTTAATGTAATACAAAAAACCGTGGGGTGCTGTCAATTTACATTTTTGCATAGACAACAAATGAAAGAAATTCAAGACAACTGATAAGAAGCCTCCCACGCTTTTTTATATTACATTAAAATTAAGTGATTGGTCAACTACTATCATCCAAAGATTATTTTTCACTTTTTAGTTCATTTTGCTACGAAAGCGTGTTTTTTAAACTATTATTTTATTTTATTCTTTTTGGTTTAACTTGTTTTACGAAAAAATATTCATTTCAACATTGTTCAAAATCTTTTATATTCATGAAATTTGCCCAAAAAAAGCGACTAAAGGTCTCGGGTGGCATTCGAAACGTGGTCTCTCGAACTCCAAAAAGAGCAACTGTACCCCTTAAAGTGTAATAGCCAAGCTCTAAAAACATTCAACTTCGCTGATAAATTGCCTGTGGAGTAATTGTCTAATCCAGCTAATCCATCTCAGTCATCGATGTATGTGTGCGGAAATCATATCTACATTACTTTGAAAATTTGAGATGCATTTGAATAAAAGTTTTGTTCAACATTGGTCTGATCAGCAATGAATTTCCAATTGAAGGCTCACCTAAATTTTGGCATGAAGTTAGTTAAAAACAATTATATTTCATGTTCTAATTACCTTGGAACATTGGAACAAATTTTGTCTGATGCAGAAAAATTAAAGGTTTTTGTAGATATTTTTAAATAATTTTTGCGAACATTTTTAAATGTATTTTTTTTTTCAAATTTTCCTTTTTCACATTGTTGGATTTGTGCCAAAATATTGATTAAAATTGGAAGAAACTAACAATTAAAAGAGTTAATTAATTAATTTGATTATAGAATATTGCATTGTCATCGGGTCTGAGGTCGCGTGCCAAATTTCAAAAGAATCCGATCGCAGGAAGCGGGCGAAATTTGAGTTGCAAGATTCCGTTACAAGATACATACATACATACATACATGGAGGTGAAGCGAATAAAAGCGTGTTAAATAGAAAAGCACTAAAAGCAAGGAAGTTCTCATTTCTAAGGGGTGGGGCTTGAGCCCCCACTTGCCCCCCTATATGGATGCCCTTGCGTAATACCGAAGCTTATAGGGGTCGTTGGTAATTCCTCGTTCATTGTTTCGCATGTCCGTTTGCAGGATGCAATGCACCGATAGGAGGTCAGTGTGACCTTCCAAAACTTTCATTGTTCCGCAAATTTTGTCTGACGATTCGGAAAAATTATCATCATTTAGCAGAATTTGACGTCCTGTTCGACAAAATTGCCATCATTCGGCAAAATTTGGAGTTCCAATCGACAAATTGAGAATTTCCGCCCTCCTAAAAATTAAAGTTTGGAGGGGTGGTCCCTATTGGTGGGTCATAAAAACTTTTGATTCTGTGCATGCGCAAACACCGTGGTTCATGGTTATCTCTACATAGTATAAAATGAAGTCTCCAAAAAGCGTCTGTGTGTTTGAACCCGCAAAACTCGAGAACTACCCGGCCGATTTCGCTGAAATTTTCGCAATTTGTTCCTTTAAGTCCTGAAAAGGTTTGCAGACCAGTTCGAAAAAAATTCGATGAATAGTTCTTTTTTTGTTCCAATTTAGGCCCAATTTTCACATAAATTCCCGAATATGGGTGTGAAAAATTGCTTGCACATATTATTATATATCGTTAGAAAGAGTAGAATTTTCCGCGTTCTACGCAATTTGCTTCAATGCTCTTCCTTAATTACGGGGGGAGTTATTTACGTTTTTAGCTCGAATTTGTTTAGGCTTAGCTGAAATTTAGGCACTACTTTCTTCAGTAAATCTATCAATAAAAAGTGAAGGGGTAGTCCCACAGTTTTCTTTTTGACACCATTGGAAAAAGCGACAATTTTTACTCCAGGTCTATCTTGACCTGTGGTCGAAAAACTAAGCTTCTATTTCCACAGGAAAAAAAGTTACAAGCCTTTTTAAATCAAATTCGAAAAATCGCATTTCCATTCAAATTGTTAACCATTTTCTTTCGCATTTTAATTGATTAAACTTATTTCATTTTGTGTCTCCATGGTTCCGCTTTTTAAATCTATCTTTCTCGATTTAATTTCTTAAAAGTATTTTAATATTTAACGTCATTGTTTGGAAAGGAAATTTTGCATGAAGTTTTTTTATATTTATTTAAGCCTGATTGTTGTACGTACGTTACTTGACACAATTTGTATTTTCAAGGTGGACCTGGCAAAGCCGGGCAACGCAGCTAGTATTCCTATAAAATCAATCTATCTATTCATATCTATCTTATCTCAGTGGTTGGAAAAACTACATTTCTTTTGTAGCGAACTACAACTACAACTACTTTTTTCAAAATGTAGTAACTGCAAACTACTTTTGAAATGTAGTCGCTACTTCGCTACTTTCCAAAAAAATAAGCAAATAAAAAGCATACACAAAAGGCTGTCCCTCAAAAAATGAAAGTCAATTTTTCAAGTCTCATACACTCTTGTATTTTTCCTCTTGCGTCAAAACAATCGTGAAAAAAAGTTTCATACAATTTGCACAAGGGCAACCCGTGCCGACTTGCACCTGAAAGTGTAAAACAGTACTTGTATGCTAGGCCAAATCGCAAAAAAAAAAAAAAAAAAAAAAAAAAAAAAAAAATAATAGAATATCAAGTTCAAATATTAATAACGAACACATTTACAGATCAACGATTACAAACGAATAAAAAAAATAATATATTTTAAATGAAAAATTTAACTCAACCTGGAAAAAAACCAGATCTTTGAGTACTATGTGGGAGACTTAAAAATTGCAGGAAAACAAACATTTCTATTTAACGCTAATTACCTACTTTTCTACTTTACTGTTTATATTTTTCAGCTTGATAATTTCGTAAAATCTTACATTTCTGAAAATATGTATCAAAAACTTAATTTTTTGAAGAAAATTATAAATGTTAGGCACGTGTGGGATATCTAAATGGTTTTTAATTTGAATAAATGTTTTTGTGGTGCATATGTGGGTATAGGAGGAACGTTTTATCAACAGAAATTTTGAGTTTCTAAAAAAACATTTTATTTCAATTTGGCCTAGCATTACACAGATGCTGATTCACACTTTCAGACATAATCGGCACTTGCTGCCGTAGTTCAAATTATATGATTTTTTTTTTTTTTTGGATGTAAAAGGATAAAATATAAGAGAGTGTGCGACTTGAAAAAACAACTTTCGATTTTTTTTGGGGGGGGGGGATCCTGATACATACATACACACACACACACACACATACACACACACCGTAAGTGAATTGAACAAAAAAGATTGATAAATTAGCTCATCAGAAGACATTAAGAAAAATGTCCGTTATCATACTCTCACACATTGTAATGCTCGTATTTATTGTAAGTCATCCAGAACAGTTCAATTTCATCCTTTTCTATAACATTTTAAGTACAGTCGACTCCCTCTACAGCGCGATCCGACTTACGCGGAAGGGCTATAACGCGAGTTTTTCACGAGTAAAGAATTTTAGAGCTAACGCGAATTCCTCGTCGACAACACGATTTTTTTTTTTTTTTTTTTTGGAAGGAAGTATCGGGTATCGGCTTCGTTATTGGCTACTAAATATTGAATTCGCGAATGTTATTACATCCCTTTAGCATCACTGACGGCAGCGAAAGTTCTCACACCAAACTACTCTACGTATCGCATTGTTAGTGCTCAAATAACCACTCAGCATTTTCTTTCTTTCTTTCTTTTTTTTTTTCATTCTAATTATTAAAGTTGATGAAATAGAATGACGCCTTCGTGCGCTGTTTCAACCAAAGTTTGAAGATAGAAAGAAAAAGTTCCTGCCAAAAAAAAACCGGTTAAGATTCTCGATATGCTTGAACAACTACAAAACGTCGACGGTAGCACGAAAATAAATATGAGTGAATCTTTCATAAGTACAATTAAAAATCAAAACATCAGAACTTAGAACTTAGACTTCAGAACTTAGTTTCAGTATGGAATTGCAGAGTAGTGTCTAAGCAAAGTAAGTATGTTTTATGAAAATGAAAGCTGCTCTTGTACTGTGGATTAAAGAGTTCAGGAAGAGAGGCTGTTCTCATAAAATGGAAACGTTATAAAAGACAAGGCGAAGCAACAGTATTTAAAAATTTATTGAAAAAGAAAGGAGCATAAATCATCACTATCTTTATTTTTCAACTCATTTATATTATTACTGTATCTATTGTTCAGTGTTATAGTGCAGCATTTTATTATTACTACTTACTGTGCGTGCCGTGTTGTTTTATTTTATGTCTTTCCCTCTCATTGAGTATTCATTTTGTGCAACTTTAAGTATTTTATTTTGAATAAAATGAATTTTTTTATTTTTTAAAAACAGTAAAAGTTCAGTTCTTTGTGTAAGAAACTAATGTATAGTTGAGGAATACTTTAAAGCAGTTTAAGGGGGTGTTTCACAGTGTCTAAAAGAATTTGTTGTGTTTATAAAAAATTTGTAGACGTAACATCCGCTGATGTACTTGTGTAAAATTTGAGCCAATCAAATTCGTTTGAACCTTTTTTTTTTTTTCGTTTTCAGTTTATTTAAAAGTAGTTTCCAGAAATCGCTACAAACTACTATTTTTTTGTAGTTAACTACTCACTACACTACTTTTTTAAAAAAGTAGTGCGCTACACTACAAACTACTCAAAAATGTAGCTACTACAGTAGCGTCGCTACTTGTAGCGAGCTACTTCCAACCACTGTCTTATCTATATATTCCTGTACTCATCTATATCTATATTTTTCAATTTATAGATCTATCTTCGTATATCTATCCCCGTATTCATCTATATCTATATTTTTCAATAAATAAATCTATCTTCGTATACTTATCACTGTGTATCTATTTCTAAATTTATCAATCAGTTTCTACATTTATCAATTTATCACCAAAATGTGAGCAATATGCATACTGCTCGTGTCACCATTTGATAAAATCGAGTTTCATTCAATAAATTAAGAAACCCCCCCCTCCCCCCCCCCCCCCAAAAAAAAAGCTTATGGCACTTCCTTTTATTGCTTTGAGAACAAACTACACAGTAGAACTAGGTCTCAGAAAAAATATGGGATCCGTATAATCACAAGATTTGGTTTTAATCTTTTATCTTTTCTTTACTAATAATAACACTGAAAGTCTGTATGTCTGGATCTCTGTGACGCGCATAGCGCCTTCACCGTCCGGCCGATTTTCATGAAATTTGGTAAAAAATTAGTTCGTAGCATAGGGGTGCGAACCTCGAAGCGATTTTTTGAAAATTTGGTTTTGTTCCTTTTCAATTCCAATTTTAAGAACATTTTTTCGAGCAAGTTATCATAACATGGACTAACAAATTACCATAGCGTGTACAAGTAAACTACCATATGCGACCATGGGCAAGCAAATGAATACAGTCGACTCCCGCTACAACGCGATCCGACTTACGCGAAATGGGTATAACGCGATTTTTCCCCCCGGTAAAGAATTTTATTCCTAACGCGAATTCTTCATCCGCTACAGGAAAACTTTCCGAAGGGAATTGCGATTTTTCGTGGATGGACCCTTCATCCCCTTTGGCAGCACTCAGAGCGGAAGTTCCCACACCGTTCTAGTCTAAACATCGCTTATACAAATAACTACTCCTCATTTTCCATTAATTTTTTTTTCATTCTATATGGGAAAGTTGATGAAATAAAATGACACCTAAGAGCGCTGTTTCATTTAAAGTTTGTGAAGACAGAAGGAAAAAGAGAAAGTTTCAACAACTATAGTGCATTCGTTTTTCTTACTACAAAATGTACGTACCGTAGTGGTTTATTTTACGTCTTCCTTTCCCATTGATTTTGTGCATCGAGCAGTTTTTTTTTTATGTTAAATAAAACTTTTTTTTTTAAATACAATAAATAAAAATTCAATTTTTTGTTTAAGAAACAGTAATGTATAGTTAAGAAATGGTTTTAACAGTTTGAGGTGGTGTTCACAAGTGTCTTTTATCGTATGAGTATGTTTATAAAAGTTTTTACACATACCCTTTTCCACAACGCGAAATTTCAACTTACGCGAAGGGTCTTGGAACGCATCCCTCGCGTAAGTCGGGACTCGACTGTATAGCAAATTGGCGAGAAATTCATCATCCATTATTTGTAAATATAGAGGCGAACCAAATGACCTTTTAATTCTCTACTACGGCTAAAGCCGTGCGGGTACCGTTATACATAAATATAGTGTGAGCTCCGTCTAGTGCGTAAGAATTCCCACAAAATTGAAAACAATTGAAGGAACTAAGCTCCCGGGTATTTTAAACCATGTTATAGTTTATGTTTCAATGATGCAAAATGCTCTCTCATACTATCTCGATTAAAACATATTTATATTTTGGGGGAATATTTTTTGTTTGCAATCATTCATTACAGTAGAAAAAAAGTACCCTATTTAGTTGATGCTTGTCTTGAAAAAAAAAAAAAAAGATTACCGCCCCCTCCCCCGTGAGCATCCTGATTATCTTTACTAATATTATAAGTGAGAAAGTTACTTTACATTTGAATGCTTTTTTGTAATTCTTTCACGCCTTAACTACTCAACCGATCATCATGAAATTTTGTATGCACATTTCCGGAGGTGCAGAATAGAACATAGGCTAATTTCATTCAAAAAAAAAAGTATTCCAAGATTTTTATTCCAATTTTATAGAAAACCATTAATTTGCTAGTCGAAATTAATGATTTTCTATATGATCATCGAAAAAAAGTCATATTTGTTTGATTTTTGCAGCATTTTAAAAACTTTGAAAAGCTGCCTAACATTAACATAACCCGAAGTTTGAGGGATGAATAGAACACCCCCTTATTCTTCATTTTAAATTGATTCCTTATTCTTAAAACGAGGCTTATCTTCATTTTTAAAGTATCGTCTGCGGTTTCTGGTCACGGAATTGAAATGCAATAAAGTTGAATTTCTTATTCGTAGCAGACGATATTTTCGTGAAAAAAGTAATAAAAAACAAGCATGAAGATTTTTTTTAAAAAAAAGAGCTCTTTCACATCATGTTTCGTAATCATAGTTATTTGTGGAAAAATGAGTAAAAACATTTTTCACATATTCAAAGCGAATAATAGATTTAGTTTTCATGGTTTTTTTTTTTTTTTTCATGTTTTTTTTTTCTTTTTTTTTCATGTTTTTTTTTCTATTTTCCTTTTTTTTTTTTTTAAAAAATATCGCCTGCGCTTTCTGCCAGTTTTAGTAGCTTTTGTGGAACATAATATATTGGGTAAATTCTGTTCAGTTGATGCACTTTAGTTTTTAGAATTACTTTTCTTTATCTTTATCTTTACTAACAATAAAGCTGAAAGTCTCTCTGTCTGGATCTCTGTCAGGATCTCTGTGACGCGCATAGCGCCTAGACCGCTCGGGCGATTTTCATGAAATTTGGCACAAAATTAGTTTCCAGCACGGGGGTGTGTACCTCGAAGCGATTTTTCGAAAATTCGTTTTTTTCCTTTTCTATTCCAATTTTAAGAACATTTTCCCGAGAAAAATTATCATAAGATGGACGAGTAAATTACTAAGTTATCATAACTTGGAACCGTAATATGGGCAAGCCAATTGGCGAGAAATTCATCATACATTATTTGTAAATGTGCAGACGAACCAAAAGAGCTTTTCATTTTATACTACGGGCAAAGTCGTGCGGGTTCCACTAGTAGTCTAATAAAATATTTTTCTAAAATTTTCAGAACATAATTCATTAATACATGCGAATTCATCTAACTAACAATCCTCATTCTAACGGCCATGTCAACGTGAATCTTTCCAAAAGTCAAAAAAAGTCCAAAAGTTCCAAAAAAAAGTCCAAAAACGTCCAAAAAAAGAAAAGAGATGCTGGTTAATGTACAAAGATGACTGAAGTTTTGATTTAAAAAAAAATCTAAAGAGGTGTAAATATAGGTTTTGAGTCAGAAAATCGCTGCTTTCTACACATTTAAGGGAAATTTTACACTTTTTTTTTTGCCTGATAGCTGAGCATGCGACGCTTGACACAACATTTATTTTTGAGGTAGACCGTTCAATGCCGAGCAATGCAGCTAGTAAAAAATGAAAATTTTATCAGTTTTCTTCTGTGATCTTTCCCCATCCCTCATACCGTGCTCTGTTCTCCTTCCAGCATAAGATATGTGGCGTCACCTAGTAGTTACACTGGCAACTAGCTAAACCTTTGCTTACAGCAATTTGCTCAAAATCCTTAAAATGAAGCGCTATTATTTTATTCTTTAGCAGGCCCGTCATTTAGGAGGATCAGGATGGGGTCATCCCTTCCCTCTTCCTTCATGAAATAATCATCATTAGGGTGCGTCTTATTTTTAAAGATGTTATTTTTTCATGAGGCACCCTTTCATTTTGTTCCTTTGGATGAAAAAAAAAAAATTCTCGTATCTGAAAAATACAAGAAGTTCTGTCTAGAACTAGACGAGCCTACTTTCCCGTATACCCATACTACTCTCTAGTACCTGATCAATATTCTCAAAAATAGCTAAAATTGCAAATTTTTTCAAACATACTTTTAAAATACTTTAAGCTGATTTCTAGGAATAAAATATTCCTCACTCATCAAAAAAAAGAAAAGAAAAAAAAAAACGAACAAATAAAATAGCAGCAACTTTTAAACAAAGCAGCTAATACACTTTTTTAGATTAAAAAAAATCTTTAATAGCTTTCAAAATGAAAAATTAATAAGTAAAATTAATAAGCTCATTAAAAAAAATACATCATATAAAAAAAAAATCGTTTCTTTTTGCCCTGTTGCCAAAAACATTTTTTAAAATGAATTAATGCAATTACTAAAAAAAAAAAAAAAAAAAAAATGTCAACTTAAAGAAATAATTTTCTTTGTCAAAAAAAAAAAAAAAAAATCGTCTGCGCATATCTTATGTAGAAACATAAATGACTTCGAATTTATTCGCCAGTAACTGAATACCTAAATTTAAACTTTAGCGTGAAAATAAAAACAAGTCATATCAACAATAAGTATTTCACAGTTAAAACCATAGCTGCGGAGTCGGAGTCGGAGTCAATCTCATTTTGAGATAAAAGAGTCGGAGTCGAATATCCAAGAATCAGAGTTAGTCATTTGTCCATAAATTTTTGCCAAAGCTACGAAGTCAGAGTTGAAGTCGGGGAGTCGGAGTCCAATTAATTGTCGGGCACAGGAATCGGAGTTGGAGTCAGGTGCCTCTAAATTCTCGGAGTCGGAGTCTGGAATTTGGCGTCAAGAGCTATTTCTAACAAAATTTGTTTGAAGTAAATCCGCCTTCAAGTACGGAATCTACATTGACTTTCAGTTTCCCCGTAGGCGCCAATGTTAAGGGATTTGAACAGTTCAAAATTGAATGGAAAATTGTTCAAATCAAAAAGATATTTTATATACAAGTTTTTCATCAAAAGCTTTTTCCTACAAAGTTTGTTTGAAGCAAATTCGCCTCACAGTTCGGAATTGCTTTGAATTTCCCCGTAGGCGCTAATGTTAAGTTTTTTTGAACTGTTCAAAATTGAACAAAAAATAGTTCAAATCAAAAAGTGAAATATGGGAATGAGGTGTCCTCGCCGAGATCTTTCGAACAAAAAAAAGTTTGTTCGAATCGGACTATTCATTCAAAAGTTATTAGGGGGGGGGGACAGACAGACAGACCGACAGACAGACAGACCGACAGACAGACAGACCGACAGACCGACAGACATTTTTCCCCATCTCAATACCCTACTTTCCAATTTTTAATTTTTCGATATTTATTTAATTATTTTATTTATTTTTGAGTTTTTTTTGTTTTTCGGGATATTTTTAAGATGCATTAAGCCTTCTTTCATGCTTTTTTCTTATTTTTCTGACTCTTACTGGGAAAGTAGGCTAAAAAATTGAATAATATTTAGAGGGTGCTACCACTGCTGCAAAATTTGTCAACTCTCTCTCTTTTTATTTTTTTTTAAAATTTATTTTTTAGTCTGGATAAAAAGTAGCAATCAGTGAAAAGTTTGTATTGTCACATGGAAGTAACAAAGAGAAAAATTACAATATTGCTGAATGTAAAAGCCCGAAAGTGTAAACCTGTGATATGAATTGGCATTACCGAACTTTCGGATGCATTTTTGACATTATTACATAAAATGACAACCATGAAATGCTTATTATTTTCTTTTGTATACATAAGAAATAGGTATTTGTGTTATATTAAACACAACCAACCTAATTTTATTTTGATTAAAAATATGACAAGATATATTAGGGAGTTGATTTTTACACCATTTTTTTCACAATGAATGTAATTTTAATCACTGGTAGCACCCCCTAAATTATGTTCAAATTTTATGAAACTTTTATGTGTGTATTTTTTCATCAAAAGGAAGTAATTAAAGGGGTGCCCCGTAAAAAATCCAAAACTTTTTAAAAAAGTGCATTATAAGACACACCCTACTCATCATTCATGGCGCAAAATGGGCCATGAAAAATTATTCTTCGGGGGGGGGGGGGCGGATATTTTAATGTTTTTAAAATGTTATTTTCAAAATATTAAGATGATTTTTAAAATTATTACCATTACTATTACTATCATTGCTGCAAAGACGGGGAGAAAGTGATTGACTCCGATTCCCTCCAAATCATTCCGACTCCTACTCCGCAGCCTTAGCACAACTGACTGCGACATTGACTCCAACATCTGGTATTTTGAATCGTCCGAGTTCCTTTTTTACAAAATCAGTTCGACTCCGTCTCTACAGCCCTGGTGCAAGGACACGTTGCAGATTTTAATAACTACTAGCTGCGTGCCCGGCGTTGCACGGGCTACTTAAAAAAATGAAAGAGATGTCCAATTGATGTTTTTGTATTACTCTGACATCAGTTTCTAAAGCGCTAAGGAGTAAATAAATACGCGTAATGCAAGGTTTGCAAAACACCAGTAGAGCATATTTTTGGAATAAATATCTTTAACGTTAATCATAGTTATCAATGATACAAGTTATGAAAATTTTCAATTAGCACAAAAGATGAAAATATATGCATTATCAACTATAATCTGTGCTCACGTTAAAATGAATTACATCTGATAGACTATATCTGAACTATTTATGTACAATTACAATCAGCTTTTTACATAGAATGACACATACTTTTTGGTTGATTACGTGAAACTAAAGCACCAAGACTAAATAACTACCAATAAGCATTAATTTAATACCAAGTCATCAGATTCCAATTTAGCTTTAGTTAAAATCCATAAAACAATCTTTTTTGTTCAACTCTGTTTCACAAAGAAATCCAAACAATCTTAATTTAACATATAAACTGTATATAAAATGTAAACTTTTAACGATATAAACTGTATTTTAAAAATAGAAACAGGGAGGAAAAAGAGAGTTATTACAATTCGAAAACTCACCCATGTGACGGAAAAAAGTCCAACAAAATAAACATAATTAGTCGCACATCCTAAGTGTACCAAAATATGAGGCCGGTGAATGATAAACTTACACTACAATCAATAAACATAGCTAAAGAAACAACTTTCATATGCTGAAAAGAGTTAAGAACGTTGAATGTAAAAAATAAAAAAAGGACAGACGATAAAATAAAGGCTACGTCCGTATAGGGCAACCAATTTTAAACTAATTTAAAATGAAATTCTAGATGGAAACGTTGTTTTAAGATTTGGACAGCAGCCAAAAAAATCTCTTTTAAAACAATTAATAGAATTTTACTTGCTCACGCACACTGTAAAAAATCTCGGAAAACTCTCTGAATATATAAAAAAGTTTTCCGTAATACACAGATTCGTACGCCCTCCGCAGTTTTCTGCTATAATCAAAAACGTTTCCCGTATAGCAAGAAAGTAAGAGTCGACGCATGCGCAGCTCACAATTTTATAGTCCAGCAGCAAATCTAAACTAAAACTTTCGAAAGCACGCAATGAAAACAAGTGCTGTGACTCATGTATGCGAAGTAACACTCATCAAGGGGATTAGTAGAAGTTTTGTTCCTCGCATGAATTCACTGAAGATAATTCTAAAGTCTTATATTTTCTTGCATATATATCGTCATAAGATTGAATTTGAAGCTATGTCACTTATTTTTAAGTACGAAGTGCAAATTCTCGACGCATGCTCGCGGAAGGAATACAAACTGAAATTGAAAACCAAATAACTACCGAGAGGACGCCATGTAAATTCATTGCGTCGCATAACTTGTGTAGGTAATTTACTTTTTTCTTGGATACTTTTCTTCTTTCTACCAAATGGGTAATTTTTGTTGGCAGAATTTTATTCTGTCATAAAAATCACCTTTTTGGTGACCAAAGCCTGCAAAAGACCACCACCGACGAATAGGTAAGTCGCTTTGCAACTCTATTACTTTAAAGAGATTTAGTTCATATAAATCTCGTTAAAAAAAAACTATTTTCTTCAGTATTATTTTTTCGTTGTGAACTATTGCAATTTGAAAATATTTTACATTACATAGAACACATATTTAAAGTGCAAGTGTGTCTAGTTTTATTCTGTAAAATTTATGAATTGAAGATTATAAAAAAATTTAAATATGTGTTATTGTGTACTTTGTTTTTATGTGTCAATCTCAGTTAATATTTGGCTATGTATCAAGCATTATGAATTAAATGTTATAATATGCAAATTGTCAGGTTTGATAGTTCGTCTTTAAGGTTGCATGTTTTCATTCTCTTGTAAACAGTGTAGCTAGATTGTATGAAGTAAAAAAAAAAACTATCTCTTGTAATTAGGAACATAGTGCTTCAGTATTATCTAAATGACGATATCTCTTTAAATATTTGCATTAGCGAAACGCTTTAAATTAGTTAAATGTGTATTAATTTATTTAACAAATAGATACATATATGTATTTAAAAGTGTCTTCATTTTTTTCGTTTTACGAGCCTCAATTTTACCAAAAGCAAAAAAAAAAAAAAAGAAAAAGAAAAAAAAAGGACTTAATAAAATAATTTTGTATTTTTACACCATATTAAAGTATTTGACTTATAATTTATATGATACTTTGATTTATAATGTATGTGATACTTTGATTTATAATGTATATGATGTTGCTTTTTCAAGGCGGGGGGGGGGCGCTTCATAGCATTTTATGGGTGCACCATCACTTTTATGGTGGGGGAGGGGTTATTCTCGTATATATGAAATGGAATAATCATGTAATAGAGTTCAATGTTTTAATAAATAAAATATATAAATCATTTTGCGCACACTGTAAAAATAAAATCAGTAACCTATTTTGAATAAGTATTTATATTTGTGATGAACTGGAAAAGGGCAAGAACAGAAGAATCAACCCGAATGGTTCCAGCAGGGGGACTTGGTGTCATATTTAAATTCATCAATTTCTCTGTTGGTACTTTTCGGTACACTTTGTTCGTCAGAGAAATTGACTTGAGGTGAACGAATTCCGGAACGCGAAGAGTAGGTAAGTCCTGTCAAATTTTATCCGAAGATAAAAGCTATCAAGTTTGATACAAGATATGTTTTTAAGTTCTGCATTAAAAATACAATATGTTGATAGTTTTGTCTTGAAAATATTGAGAGAAAAACTGAAGTTTAAGATTGTTTAACAAACAATCCCCACTTTTCAGAAGGTACCCCCACTCCAATTCCCCGACGATTTTGTGATTAGGAATGAAACTACTAGATTATTTCATAATTTTTCAAAAATTTATAACTGTGCATATGTTATGCTGTTAACCATGCTATTTGTCATTAGAAATTCCAAAAAAAAAAAAAAAATCCACGAATAATTCTAAAATTGCTTGTATTATTGCTCTTAGATATGAAAGAATTGAAACTGATATGGTATGCAATACTATAATAAAGAATTATGTTTTAGAAAAAATCACGGAAAAAGAATTCCGAAATTCTCGGAAACGTTTTTGAAAATTGTTTGGAGAATTCCGAAATACTCGGAAACGTTTTCGAAACTTTCATGAACCACAGCTGCACAGAATACTCAGAAACATTTCTGGAAATTACGGAAAGAGGATTCCGAAATACTCAGAAACGTTTCTGAAAATTACAGAAAGAGGATTCCGAAATACTCAGACACGTTTCTGGACATTACAGAAAGAGGATTCCGAAATACTCAGACACGTTTCTGGACATTACAGAAAGAGGATTCCGAAATACTCAGAAACGTTTTTGAAACTTTCATGAACCACAGCTGCACGATATACTCAGAAACGTTTCCGGATTTTTTTTACAGTGCATATGCAAAATGGCAACAGGAAAGAAATAAAAATTCCTGAATAACGTTATGTTAATTAACGTTTTAATTAATATCTCCGCTAATTAAAGTCGCTCAATTACGAGATTGGTCCTATTGTTTTCTTTGGAAAATTTCGAATTGATCGGTATCTCGTTTGACTCTCGATTCGCAGTGGTTCTCGAGAAGATCGATCTTCAGACGGACAGACAGACAGACAGACGGACGCGAACAGATTTTAATATTATAGTGGATATAGGTTGTTTTCTCTGCATTGACACTGTATAAACGAAGAAATAACTTCTACAGAGTTCAATTATGTTTCAGGATTTACATACTCTTTCGTTTGTAAACGCTCCACAATAGTTGGCACTCAAGCTGTCGATTTAACGGCATAACCTTATTACAGTGAACCCTCACTAATTCGGATCCTTTAAAACCGGATTTCACTTAATCCGGACAGCCAGTTAGATGCAGGGGAGAGCGAGGAGCTTTGTCACAAGTTGAATTGGGGAAAATTGGCACAGCGGAGGGAAATTTTACAACCGTCCCATAATTAGACATTACTAAAATTTTATTAACCCATTCTTAGACATTTACTAATAGAAAGCTGATTATTTTACGTAACTTGTACAAAGGTATGCATCATTTTTTTGCATACTTGTTTTGGCTGTAATACTAACCAAAACCTGGTTTAAAAAAATCACAAGTGAAGACTGTGACAAAATACCCCGCTTTTCCTTACATGCTGTAGTAATAAAAGGCGAATTAGAAAAATTATGTAGTTTTGTAAATCGTATTTTGTATTTTTTTAATGTGTTTCCAAAATTTTCTTTCATGCAATTTTAATTTCATTCTCTTGAATACAAATTTTACCGCTTTCAGAAGTTTTTTATGAGTTTTTTCAATCAATTTCTAGGTTATTTCGTTTAATCTGTACTTTAATTGTAATTCGGGTGACCAGGACCCCCTATTAGTCCTTATCAATGAAGTTATACAGATTATTACGCGAAAGGAGAAATTTCTATATTTGGGTCAAACCTAACCTGGCAGCATTGTGAAGTTTACGCAGATCCTAATCACAGCATTATGACGCTAACAGTTTTGGTTTGCTCCAACTATAGAGAGTTCCCCACCTTAGATTTTCCAGTTCTCAAGAACCGAGGTAAACTTCATGTTAGTGTTGCTAGTATATTAGGGGAAATTCAAAAATTGACATTTCAGAATTTCGGGAGAAATGACGGACAAAGTGTCCTGTAACTTCCATCAGATAAAAGTTATGCTCAAAGCTCATATTTTTCAGGGAAAACCCCAACACATTTGCATTTTAGAGATCACCAAGAAATTAAAGCAACAAAAAAGTTTTCCCAGTTTTGTTTTTCCAAAAAAAAGTCATTTCCCAAAAAAGTCATCCACCTCCGCAAAAATCAGACAATAAGTGGTAAATTTCAAGTGTTGTTTTACTTGCTATTGCTATGTGTACTACTATTCTATAGATTTTTGTAAAAATATTACTCATATGTAGGGATTGCAATACCGGACCAAAAATGCAATACCGGTATTTGGTATTTTTTTAACGTGACACCGGAACTGGTATTAATACCGGTATTAGAAATTTCCCAAGAAACATTCAAAAACATAATGTTTCATTGCCATATTTCATTATTTCGTTTAAAAAGTGCATTATTTACTTAATGTGAACAAATCTTTATTTTTACTAAGAATAAAGCTGAAAGACCTATTTTTCTAGAGGGTCTCGATGTCCGTAGGATGTCTGGATGTCTGGTTCTCTGTGACGCGCATAGCGCCTAGACCGTTCGGCCGATTTTCATGAAATTTGGCACAAAAATAGTTTGTAGCATGGGGGTGTGCACCTCGAAGCGATTTTTCGTACATATGTACACTGAAAAATATGTAGAAAGGATGGCACATTTCAAAAGGTTGAGCAAAAACGGCTCATTTCAAAACTCAACATCGACGGCTGACGAACATTCGAAAAAGTCACGAGTCAATACAGCAACGCCCTTTTTGTAGGTGTCTCAGTGTTGCCAACAATCGATGCCGAAACTACCGAGTGCTCGTGACAACGCGCGTAGCGCCTAGACCGTTCGGCCGATTTTTATGAAATTTGGCACAAAATTAGTTTGTAGCACGGGGGTGTGCACCTCGAAGCAATTTTTTGAAAATTCAATTTTGTTCTTTTTCTATTCAAATTTTAAGAACATTTTCCCAAGCAAAATTATCATAAGATGGACGAGTAAATTACGAAATTATCATAACGTGGAACCGTAACATGGGCACAAGCCAATGGGCGAGAAAATTCACCATACATTATTTGTAAATATACAGGCAAACCAAAAGACCTTTTAATTTTCTATTACGGGCAAAGCCGTGCGGGTACCGCTAGTTATAAAATAAAGAAACGAATATCATAACAAAAAATCAATAATAGCAAAAAAAAAAAAAAAAAACTCCATGCTAATTTTCACTAAGCCTGGTTCACTAAGCCCAACAAATTTCCTGCAGTTGAATACATTCTTTCTGAATTTACGCAGGCCGGTGGTACTTTTAAAAATGCACGCCACACCTCCTGTAGTTGCTTGAAAGTCCTTCAGCTCCAAATAATTCGGTCTTTAACTTGTTGGTTTTGAAAAAAAATCACTTTTGTGAATATGGGTGTTTCTTTTATGTTGTGGGTAACTTTTTTTTATTTTTTATCGTTATTATTCATATCTAATTGTAACTGGGCAATTCCACAAAAGTGTCAACCTGAGCATCGAAATTTCAATATTAACAAAAAAACGTTTTGTTATGTTTCGTTTATTTCGTTTGAAAGAACATGAAAACCACGTTAAAAAACAGGAACTGAACAAATCTTCAATTGCTAAACATTGTTGGGACACAGGGCACAATTTTGTCTTATCGGAGGCCAAGGTCATTTGCAGACCTACTACAGTAGGTGAATTAGATTTTCTGGAATCCTTTTACATTCATAAAAACTTAAATAATCTTTGCAATGAGTCTTTTGCTGTTCCACATTTTTCTCCAATTTTATTCAATTTTACATGTTAGAATACGTCATATTTTGAATCAGCACTCGCTGATATCTGATTGGTCAATGTTTTTCCGGTTACGCATTTAAACTCTCCCATGACCTTGATTCATCCATTTGTTCATTTCGCACTGAGGAAGGAGGCTATTGCCTCCGAAACATGTCTGCGTTTTTAAAAACTTTTCATCCTTTTTGTGCTTTTAAACGCTGTTCCATTTTTATCTAATTTACCTTGCACAAAGCTATCGCTTTTCAAAACTATAAGTATTGTATATCATTAAAAAAATCTTGAAATATATATTTTTAAAGTGTAGCAAGTTAAATTTTAATTTATAATTTTTCGTATTGAAAATAAACCGTAACAGATGCCTATGTCCTTCTGGATTTTTTGGGGAAAATTTGGCATGTAGTAATCAAATTTTTTCTTTAAAAAAATTCTAACTAAAAGGAAAACAGGTTAGTGTATTTTGTTATACTCATAATACAGTTTTATACTGGAAGCTTATTTCAAAAAATATCTTTATAGTGTTTCGTTTAGAAGTCGTAGAAACTACGATTTTTTCGTAGCAGTTGGCAACTTTGCTATTCCTTGTCTTGAGAGCAGGCGCGTCATTTAGAACCCCTAATTTTGAGAAAATCTTTCGTATTTTCGTATTTACATAAAAGGAAACAAGTTTTTTTTTTTTTTTTTTTTTTTTTTTTTTAACCTTCGTAAAAATTTGAAATGACGGACCTGCTTGCGACTGTTTTCAGACGCAATTTAGACTTTTCATTATAATTATCAGCAATTCTTTGCTTCTAAGTTTTCATTGTAGACAGTTGCCTTTTCTAAAAGAGAACCTCCTTTTGACTTAATTACAAACTAATCAAACATTTCACAACTGCATTTCACAAAAAAAAAAAAAAAAAGTGTTATGTAACTGTGTATTCTCGTCCATTTTTGGAATTAAAACGGTAATAAGTTCTCCGAAAATAATTGTTAACATATTCCAATTTTTGTGTTAGTCTGACTCTCAATTACTGAGGGGGTCCGGACCACGACGCCCATGATTTACAATATACCTCCTATCTTATGCATTGTTTTTCGGTTTTCTTACAATTTTAAGCAAAAGACCTGCTATTTTAAAGTTGTTTAACCAAGTGGAACGACTTTTCGTTTGCTTGTTGTGCCTCTGCAGACAGTATCTGATGCGATATGTTGCTTCAATTGGCTTGGAAATGATAGCCGATGTCCGGAACGTGTACCAAAACGAACAGTGAACATTTCAGTTAATTGGCAGGTCATCCAAAAGTGAATTCAATGAAATCCTTGGGTTTCCCCGAGCGAAGTTGTTTGTAAGATGTGAGAATTTGTGACCGATAAGTGCGCTTAAAAGCAAACACAGCTCAATCAGAAGTTTTACGAGTTTCAAAAAGTTCAGGCATTGGTATGACTCCAAAGATGCCAGAAACGTCTGAAACGGACCGCGTCCACACGCTGGAAGAGGGGGGGGGGATACCTTTTACTGATTTACCGTTCAACCAGCTCATAACCTCCAGAAAAATAGGATTTAGTCTGTAAACACTCCAAGTACAGTAAAACCTAAAGGCTAAGCGTAACGATAATTTAGGATCAAAATAGTGATTACAAACAGGGTTATTGCAAAAAAAAAAAAAAAAAAGAATTTTATCTTTTCCCGAGAAAGTATTAAATGTTTTGAAAATATACCGTAAAGCCTTGATTCTGTTAAGTACGTTTTGTAAAAGAAAACTTGGTGAGGCAACAAGTGATTTGTTTTGTAATATGAATTTCCTATTGAATTTTCAGTTATTATAGCTATAGAAGCAACGGGAGGTGTATCTGTTAGAAGAAACTCAGTGACAGTTAAATACAGGTAAAAATAAAAACGAGTCGTATTTGGGGGACATTTCGATGATTGGGAATCTGGCGTGGTCATCTCATTTTTGGCGTAAATAATTTATTTTGATAACCCGGCTGATTTATAGTAACCCTATGTGAATAGGTGTTTCCTGTCTCTTTTAGAGGTGCGACATCGATTACAAAACATCGATGTTTCAAAACATCGATGGTATTGATATATCGACCAAAAAACATTGATGTTTCCAAACATCGATGTTTTAAAACATCGATCTTTTATCAGTGTATAACATACATTTTTGAATATACAACACTAATTTAAGCAATACAAAAGAATACGTATCCGACGAATATATTGAAAATACTGAACCTCAAATCATGAATATAATTTACTAAGAATAATTTCGCAATATCTTGGTATTATAGTAGGGAAAAAATTGATAATACGACAAGCACCGATTAATACAACTAGTTATAGTAATGAGGAAATATTTTCAAACTGAATGATACCAAAAGTAAATTTATATCAAAAAAGAATCAAGAAAAATGTATCATAGCACTTACCGTCAGTTTAATAATGAGAAAAAGTTGTGCTAATTATTTTAAAAATACAAAATTAATTCTAACCATTATTTTTAACAGCAATAAATATGTGGTGTACTGTTAGTTAGCAATTAAACACAAATTGTAAGTAACAGAGGGACGACTTGTTGGGGAAAGTCGATAAGTAACCCCGAATATTGGTGTTGACAGTTGGAGAGAAAGAAGTTTGTTTACTTTGTCCCCCAGAAGCGCATTTCTCTTTTCGTAGACTATCCCACCAGTCAGAGAAACATCTCTTTCCGATCGAACAGAAATTGCCATCACTATCAAATACTTTAAAGCAACTTTTACCAACTCTCTCTTACCAGTTATAATTTTCACCCTAGTAACGTATAGGATATCCCTTTAGTTCAAGAACTGGGACCTTGAAATAGACTGCAAGTTCTGGCACCAGACTACCAGTGTTAGGTTCTTCTAATAGCTTTGACCTTTTCCTTACTCTCTACTTAATCTTTTACTATCTTGTAGTGATCTTCCCAAAAATCATCCTTTAAACAGAAAAATTGATCTTATAAAATGAGTGCAAAAAAAAAAAGATTTTTTTTCTTTTGGCAACTCCATAAGTAAACTTAATTACCTAGCGAGAAAATTGGAGCAAATTTTATGATAATTTTCAATTAAAATGCAAAAACATCAACATCGAAAAAACATCGAAACCAAAACATCGATGGTCCAAAAACATCGAAAGAAAAACATCGACAAAAACATCGATGTTTCCAAAACATCGACATCGATGTCGCACCCCTAGTCTCTTTGTTTAGATTTGCAAAGAAAAATACCTCTTGCGCAGGCGCTGGAGCCAAAAATTGACGCCAATGAAGAAAGATCGCCAATTTCCCAATTATCGAAATCTTCCCCGTATTTGTGACGCTATGTGAACATATGGTCTTGGTTACCGTAATGAGATCTCTTGGCGAAATTGGCAATAAATAATGGATCTTTTAATGATGTTTATTTAGTTTTGGCGTATTTTTTTGCACTTCAATGGACTTGTAATCCTAATAACTTGTTTTGCTTATTTGTCAAATAATTTTAAAGTTTAATGGATCTTTGAATGTTTTTGATAGTCGAATATATTTATTTAGGGGAGGGGGGATCTTGAACTTTTGGTGAAACGTTTGGCATGATGGCGACAGCAAGAATTTTGAAAACTCGCCACAATCACGTGACCATAATTTTACAGCATATGTATTACACTTGAAAATAAAAATATTACAGATATTTCAATTATTGAGACTTTAGAGGATGATTTTGATGATTAGGAGTTTGGCGATGTTGGTTCATTGGTGTCATATTTTCCACCAATACCTGCGAGAGGTTTATATGTTTCCAAAACATACATAAACAAAGAAATGGAATATATGTATTTGCCATACTGCAACAAGGTAACCAAATTAAAATCATTCCCACCAAAACTTTGGCTTTCCAAAACTCCCAACTGCCGAAATGTCCCCGATTTTGGAACTGACGCCAAATTTTGGTCAATATTCATTTAATTTTGTTATCACCGACAAGGTCGAAAACATTAACTCAGTCTATGACGTCAAAAAAATAAGAATTTTAAAATGTTTAAAATAATTTTTGAATTTTAAATGAACAGAACTGAAAGTTGATTATTCATTTAAGTTGAAATATTTTGCGAGGGTTAAATTTTCGCGATTACGAAGGGCTCGCAAAAATTAAAGACTTGTGAAAATAATTGCTTTAACATCATAAATGTATTATTTATATTACATCGTAGAATAGTACATAGATGTTAATAATACATCCATGTTTTATCTTCGCCTCCTTAATACTAAATGCCTGTCGCTTTTGAGCAAAAGTGATCCCAATAAGTAAATTTCAGTACAACTGCTACTGCCAGGGCCGGATTACCATAGAGCAGAAGTAGCAAATGCTACGGGCCCCGCCCCATGAGAAAAATTCCAGAAAAAAAAGACTATTTTCCGCACTTTAATCCGTTTAAATGTATCTCTATCTTTCTCTTTTTATTTAGATCTAGCTTTTCTAAATGCTCAAGTAAATTAAAAATCTTATTTTTTTTTTGTTGGATTGCTTTCCAGAAATTTCTCTCAATTGAAGTCTTAAAGACGCAATTTTAGTTTATCTTTCTTAGTGGAAGGAGAAAAAGCTCCGTTGGATCAGAAAAGTTTCAAAACTGACCTAAAAATTACTATTTTGGGCAATGTTTGGAGGACGGAGAATTAGGTTTTCTCTAGTTTTTTTTTTTTTTCAAAATGAAGTCAATTTTAAGGTAACTTAAGAAGTTTAAGGGAGTTAGGGTCCCAAAACTTTCAGCTATTCAAGCCTAAAAAAAAAAAAAAAAAAAAAAAAAAAAAAAAAAATTAGGTTGTTTGATAACAATAGAGGATAGGGGAAGGGGTTCTTTCCTGAAATTGTGTTCAAAACTGAAGTCAATTTCAGGCTATCTTTGGGAGGAAAGGGTTTGCGTGATCGTCCCATGGTATAGCTGAAAACAAAATTTCAAGCTATGTGGGAATATTAGAAAAAGGGAACTCCCCCAGAAACAATTCTGACGCGGTTTTAGATTATCACTGGAGACGTTATCAGGAGGGGGGGGGGGATACGGGTTTGCTTCGTAAAATGTTAGAAACTGAATAATTTCAAGACGCAGGCTATCTTTAGTTTTAGCTTTAGGTAAAGAGTGGTGGTTTGGAGCCTCCCCCCCCCCCCCGAATGTTGAGAAGCTAGGCAAGTAGGTGGGTATTCTCCTTTGGAATTTTTTTGAATTTTTGAAATCGAAATTGTTTAAGGGCTTTCTCCGGAATTTTTCTGGCATTTGGGGTCTAAAAATTTAAGCAATTTTTGTTGATAGCAGGAGAAGGAGGATGCTGAAACTCTTAAAGCACAAATCCTAAAACCACATTTCAAAGCTCTCTTTGGCGATGTTAGACAAGAGATGGGAAAGGTTACCATCCAGAAATTGTTTGAAGCTTTCTTCTTAAAGCTTTCGAAATTGGAGTCCTGAAAAGGTAATTATTAGTCATCCTACATCCTCTTTGGTTATTTATCTTCATGTCAATTTGTCACCCTCAAAATACCCCCCCCCCTCCCTCTCCGCGACACGAGCCCGTAGATCCGGCACTGTAAACAACAATGAGCAAAATTAAGGGATCATGATAGAAGAAAAGAAAAAGATTCTGAGACTTCGCACTTATGTTGAGCGAAATAAATAAATTGTTAAGAGAATATTATTTTTTGATGAACTAAAATAATTATGTGTATAAGAATGACTTTAAATATCGTTTTTAATTTTTTCCTCTGAGTGGGAGGGAACTAAAAGCTGCCGCCCATGCCCCGAACCTAACCCATTTCTTTTGCATCACCAAGGTAGCCAAAAACTTTTTTATTTGAATTTGAAATTCAGAAAAATTCAAGAAGAAAATTGTTAAACATAATCGAAAATCCGCTAAATCTGCTTGCTGGAACTTTAGTTTCGAAGAATTTCCTCGGGTGTAATCCCGAGCTCGATCCCGTCCTATAACGTCGTCTAATAAAGTGGCCTACAAGTGCGTATTTTGGACTATACTTTCAAAAAATTTCTGTGGGAGCGTACCTCTCCCCCTACAACATTGTTAACGATGGCCCAAAATGTACTTTTTAGATTTCAACTTTGAAAATTTTCCGGGTTGCCTTGGAGGGTGCCTGAATCCCATCCCGTACCGAAACGTAACCCGCGACAGCCATCTATCACGTTTTTACAACTTCACCTTCGAGAAATTTTCAGGGGATGGCTTTCGTGAACTCCGCCCCACAATCACCAAAGAAGGTAAAAAAACTACCCTTTCAGAGTATATAATTTCGAGAATTTTTGCTTAAAATTGTGTTTTTAGATTAATAATACGTAATAAACTCGAAAATTTTCCAATGGGACCTCCTTGAACACCCCTCTTTCCTCTCTCTGCAGCATCCTTAAAGATAATCTACAGTTTTATTTAAGGCTTCAATTTTAAAAACTGCCTCGTTGTGAACCCAAATTTTTTCCTTTGATCTTACCTAAGATAGGATGCAGTCACGTTCTTTGACTTCAGTTTCTCAAAATGATGACCTCCAAATCTTCTCTTCCTAATATCAGCAGGAGTCGTTTCCTAATATCACCAGGAGTCATTAGAAGTGAGTTTTTAGTATTGAAATATCGAAAATTTTCCGGGGGTAAGCAACCGAACCTTTTATATCATCAAAAATTGCGTTTTTGCGTTTTTGGAATTAAAAGTTTAAAACGTGTAGTAACGGGAAGACGAGGGGCAATATAAGAGGGTCCTAACCGACGTAAAGCTCTAAAATTATATCCACATTTATGTATTCATGCGTGTTATAAGTGCACCTCCCATTTCCACGAAGAAGAGCTCTATTGTTTACTATATCATACAAAAACGAGGGCCCCTTGGAAACATTTGCTACGGGCCCCGCGCTGACTTAATCCGGCCCTGGCTACTGCCATCTATCGAAGGTATTAGAAATTAATAGCGGAGAATTTACCAATAAGTACAAAAATTACACAAGAGATTTAATGTGAGCAAACGTGTATAAGCAAAAAGCAAAAGATAAAAACAATTTTAAAAACAAAATGCAAATGTTTGAATTATTTGGATTCATTGTCATAGCAACGCCATCCTTGTATTGCCACCAGGTAGCGTTGCCAGTTGTACTGGCAGAGGATCACTCTTTGAGGCAAATGTGATAAGCATTTAGTATTAAGGGGCGTTGGTTTGTCATTATCCAAAAAGATGCTCGTCGAGAGATATTGATAACTGAGATAAAATATCACCAAACTGAAGAGTCGCCAAACTTACAACCAACGATAAGAAACAATTTTTCTTCCTCAAAAAAAGAAAAAAGTCTCGCCTGTATAAACAAAGTGCCGGTTCGGTCTGAGAATTGGTGTTAGTCAGCTGTTGATTATTAATGGATTGATGAGTTGAAGCTTCCTGCACGTTAAGCGATTGTAAATGTGTTTCCTCATAGGTATATACTATATATATATATATATATATATATATATATATATATATATATATATATATATATATATATATATATATATATATATATATATATATATATATATATATATATATATATATTTAAACTTTTTACAGGTTCATTAAAAGATGGATGTAGCTTACATGGACATCGATGCCTTCATTGATTCACTAAAAGAGGAATATGTGCCCCATTTTCCTTTGTCACTGCATTATTCCCAAGGGTGCCACTATTTAACTCTGAATCAGTATCATAAAGCCCTGAACTGCTTGAGTGAGGCTTTGAATGCAGATCCCGAAGATATTAAATCTCTCTTAAAGCGGGCAAAGTGTCTGATATGTTTAGAACAGTATGACAAAGCACAGTTAGACACGTTGGACATCCTGCGGTTGAAACCAGATTGCATCGAAGCCATCTTTCTGAAAGGGAAAGCCGAGTATCTTATGGGAGAATTCGAACAGGGGTATTTGACCTATTCGAATGCCCGCAATGTGAAGCCCAACAAAGAAGTGTTTCGGCTGGGGAAGCAACTGTGCAAGGAAGCCATGGACAATTCTTTGCTGGTTGACATGAAAGTCGGTGGTAAAGACGTGGAAAGTTTGCACGTAGGAACTAAAGATGGTTCTAGCCTAGACAGGTCAAAGAAAAACAGATTGTGTAGAAATGACATTCTAAGATCAGACAAAAAGTTCATGCAGGAGCTCATGGAGGACAGAAATCTGGAATCTGTGCACAAAATATGTGAAGAAGCACTTGATTACATTAAAGAAAGAGAGACGTTTTGGAGTATGCAGATGCCTCTCCACGCAAGAACAAGAATACCGAGGATAACTAGAAAGTCCTTTGGAACGACATATAAAAAACTGAGGGAAATGCCAGAAAAAAAAGAAGAGAAACAAGAAATGCTCAGTGAAGGTTGGGAGATGGATAGTTACAGGGAAGATAGTTTAACCGTTCTTAATAGAACAAAAAAAGATGACAAAGATTTTAAAATCTTGAAAAAAAAAGGAGGCTTAAGCGAGACCGAATTGTTGAAACAGCCAAAAACAGATGGATACAAGTCTCATGAAGGGAAAGACGAAAAAGATGGACAAAGCCCTCAATGGAAAAGGCCTTACGCAAGCCTGTCCAAAATTGAAGAAAAAGAGGCCGAAGCATTACATGATCAAGAAAAATCTGCAATTATAAAAGACGTGCCAAAAGAAAAACACCCTCTTAAAATAATGAGGGTTAAAAAATCGTTTGAAGCAAAATTGTTTTCAAGCATGTCTGAAAAGCTAAGAACGCTCACTGCTTTTGATGGAAGCAAAACTAAGAGTTCACCAATTATTCGCAAGAAGGTAACTGAAGATAAAACGAAACAGACGGAAGGTATAGTTGACAAAGTTCCTGCCGATGTTATCGATGCAACAAGTGGGGAATTTAAACCATTTGAAAAGTCAAGAGAGCATGAAGTACATTCGAAAACAGAAGTTAAATTAAAAGATGAAGAACATGATGAACAAAAACTGTCTCAAGAGCCAAGCGTTGGAACTGAAGGTGATATTGATGAGAAACTAGAAGATGAAGTGCTGGAAGAAGATAGTATACTTGAAACAGAATTGAACATATTAGGTGTTCCATCTAAAGATGTGAGTGGAAAATCCCTTAAACTTTTAAGAGAAAGTCAGAAAAGCTCAAGATATTCGACAGATGCAAACGAAAAGAAAAGTAGTGATGGATTAAAACAGAAAGAAGATGCCAAAAAGTCAACATCTTGGGATAGCAAGAAACCGCATGAAAGTGCATCTGAAATCAAAGTGACATTCTCAGAAGAAAAGTTCAAAAGTTCATTTAGATCGTCAATAGAAAAAACGATTCTTGACTTGAGGAAAACTAGAAGGTCATATGAGTTAAAGAAAGCTAAAAGTCAGGCTGAAAGATTGGAAATTGAAAGTACACTTAGGGAAGCAAAAGTTAGAAGCACGCCAACAGTTATCGGAGAATTAGTTGAAGATGAAACAGAACCGATTGGTATTTCGCTAGATGAAGTTCAAAAACAAATTGAAAGTGAAATAGAGGACTTAGCACCAACAAAATCACTTGGGTCCGACACATCTACAAAAGAGGATACATTCTCATCAGATGCCATAAGTTTAGTTTCAGAAAAGTCCCATATAAGAAAATATGAAACGTCACAGCTTGCTGAAGAGAGGAAGTCAAAGGACGGAAAACATGATCAGAAAGAGAAAGAAAATGAAGATCTAAAACTATCAGATACGGAGAAAGAAGTTGAAAGTGACGCTGATCGAGAAAACAAGAGTAAACTTTTGGACGATGATGAAACTCGACAAAAAGGTTTAGGTTCAACAAGTGTCGATAGAAAACTTAAAAGAGATGGATTTGTTGAGACAAAGGTTGAAAAATCCATTCCAGGCTCTGATGAATTGAAAGAAAAATTAAACGCTGAATTGCCGCAAGAAAACGGTGAGAAGCAAAAGAAATCCTCTTGGTACAGCGACGAAAGTATTAAGTTTGAAAGCAAAGAAGATGATTCAACATCCGTAGGAGGAAAGCGTAGAGCTTCTTTTGCGTCTTCAATTGAAAAATTTTTGTTTGATATAATCGAACAAGGAAGACTGCCTGAATTAGACAAAGTTAGTAGCATGCCTCAGAGAAAGAAAGAGGAAGATACGACTTTGATGACCAAAACGCCAAGCTTACCAACCATAAGCAGAAGAACGAGAACAAAACAGATAGAAATGACAGATGAACTCTTTACAGGCCCTATTAGTAAATCAGGAGAATTAAAACCATCAAGAAAGTCGGATAGAACTGAATATGAAACTTCAGGCATTTTTGAAAGAAAACCAAAAGGCAGAAAGCATGAAGTTCAAGAAGAAGAAAGGGAAGATCAAGAACCATTCAATATACAGACTGACGCTGAAAGGGATCTTGAGAAAAGAAAATATAGTGAAACATTAGAAGCTGACAAACCTCAACGCGAAGATACAAGCATTGATAAAGAACTTCAAAGAGAAGAATCACTGGAAACGAAAGATGAAAAATCCATCCCAGACACAGGTGACTTTACAAAAAAATTAAGCGATAAGTCTCTGGAACAGCAGAGTGAAAAGCAAAAGAACCTGCCTCAGCATAGTGACAAAAGCTACGCAAGCACGTCTGGAACTATAGAGTATGATACAACATCAGCAGAAGGAAAACGTAGAGATTCTTTAGCATCATCAATAGAAAGACTTAACTGTAATATGTTGGAACCTCGAAGATTACCTGCT